>NC_041398.2:81010171-81116358 GCF_900747795.2 Erpetoichthys calabaricus | reverse complement strand
TCCACCAGAAAAAAAAAAACCTACTTGAGTAAATCTTTAAGAGCAAGGCACCACATATGGCATGAAAGTGGATTAGTATATAAGTAATATTTTACTTAATCTTACTTTCCATTTTTCTTTGTTGATGAGCTCCCGTTGAAGAATTTATTGGTAACAGAATGTATACTGAGCCCGTCAAAATAACTAACAAAGTGGCATTTATTGATACCATTTTAACAAAGTTTACTGTTCGCTGTCAATCACAGAGCTCCCACGTTAAACGGTAATAACATGTAATACACCTGCAACCTTAAAATGCAGTCTTCATGACATCACTGTGCATAATGAAACAGTGGGCAGGTGGTTGCACATGCATGTTTACTGACAGACAGGCCAGCATTTTGCATGGAGAATGTGTTAATTCAAAAGTGAAATGGTGCGCAAAGATGCGGCAACTCAAGAAGATCCATGACAATGACATCTTAGTATGTGTGCACCAAGTCAGAAGGAACAACTGAATTCCACAGGGCACAGTTTTCTTCATAACGGGGGACTTACATGATGGGCAGATTAATTTCAGATGTTTTGTATGCCTACCTTGCATCTTGATGAACTATTGCATCATATTCAGCCCTTCGTTCACCATTCTGGCACAAATGTAACCAGCCTCTCTTTGAAATTCACCATTTGGAATCCATGGCTGCCGTGTATGCCTCAGCCTGTAGTTAGAAGGCTGTCTCTAAGTCTGACATCATTTTCGCTGGGCCCTTTAGCACGGGGATGCATCAAGTATAAACCAGCCTTTAGTGTAATGGAGCACATGGATCTCTAAGGAGAAACTTACCTACCGCTGCGCTGCCCATCCCCAGTACCGACATATAATAACCGGACATCCACTCAGCCAATAAAAAAAAAAAAAGACCTTTTGCATCTGTTACAATATCATTTTTGTATACTGTTTTTTTTTTTTTAAAAAAAAGAAGTACAACATTTGTTAAATGTTTCCAAATTCTTAAAGCAGTTTTCTGTATTTGTCCATTTTATAGTACTTTTCTCCCACTTAAGTATGTTTTCTTTTTACTGTGTAAAAATGTTTAACCTCTTTTGGTTGAACTTTAATGTTATTTAATAACAGGGTGTAGTTCTTCAAGATAATATCCATTTTGAGATTATAAAATGGCTTTTTCTCTGTGATCACAGTGGCTTTGTTTGGTTTTAATCTTTATATTTTCTGTATTTTCTGATGTTTTAAGTTTTGTTTATAATGTGTTTTTTTATTTATTGTTTGTTTGGTGTCCTTGAGTGCTTAGAAAGGCACCTTGTATAAATAAAATGATTATTATTATTATTTATTATTATATGAAATATGGGTACTTGTTAATTATTAATTGTATGTTTATGTTTTACAGGTCCTTTGTATACCTTTGACAAATCCACCTCATCTTGTATTTCTACCAACTGCCTTTTGCCTGACCCTTATGAAACAATGAGGTAGAAAATTTTTAAAGAATTTCCTGCATACTGTTCAGTGCTGTCAGAATAGGCTCCAGTCCTTCATAACCCTGAATTGGTTTAAGTGGATTTGAAAATGTTTTTTATTTGTATGAATGAGTTGCTTAGTTTTTGTATTACTATTGTAGAAGAAGCACCAGAGAATAAACAAATATAAAATGAGATATACAGTGGAAATCTGGTGTAAACTGCAGATGCATTTTATATACGCAAACATTAATATTCGTTCCTAGTCCAGTTCAAATTTCTATTAGAGTGCCAGCACAGAATGTGGAATAGTGAAGTCTTCTATTTGGGGAAAATGATTTTATAGCTTAGCAGACTGTTATAAATGCTAGTGAAACTTTCAGCAATTAATCCTGTGCCACCACTTTCTTTTTAAATAAAGTTAAATTAATGAGAGAATGGATATTATTATAAATAGTAGTATGAGACTAATTTCATCTGAAGATAATCCAGTCCCAGGTATACAGTATATATGTGAACAAATTTCAACAATATTTGTTGTAATACTTTAAATTGCAAGTCAATCATCAAATGAGGAGGCTTTTTTAGCAACTAGTTCTCACATGTGGGGGGGGGGGGGGCGCGCAAAATCTTGCTATTGTTTTGTCTTTTGTTTTTAAATCAATCAGCCTCTCACAAGTAAAATAGGAGTGCTTAGTTATTGTTGCTACCTTTATAATACATAATATAATACAGTATAATTAACCTGTGTGTATTTGAAATTATATCTGTTTAGCAGACATTATCTTTCAGAACAATTATTGGTAGGTACGGTACAGTACCTATTTATATTTTCCTCTATATAAGTGATTTGGAGTAAAGCAAACTTATCCAATAAAATAAAACTTATTAAACATTAATAAAGATTATTTTAAAAACCACAATGCATAATTTTGCTTGAAAAGCTCAATAGTGTTATTTTATCAAATGTGTTCAGTCCAATTCTGCAACTATTCAGATATTCTTAATATTCTGTAATGTGATGCTTTTTTTCCAGGCTGGAGGAAAGATATCATAAGTAGATGAAGCATCAGTTTAACATTTATTCATTTGTAGCTAATGCCCCAGTTTGTGTTCCTGCCTTGCTTCAAAAGCCAGCGTAACTTCTGAACTGTTTTGTTTTTAGCATTTAGCCACTTACTAACCACCATACATTTAAAGAATATTTATTAAATTTTAAAAAAGAGGGCAGGAGTATAGTGATCTGTACAGTCCCCCAGTGATACTTTACTATTTATTCTGTACCAGAGATTTTCATGTTGATACGTCTTTTACATAGTGTTATCTTAATCATTGAGTCTTCGTTATTTAATTGAGTATTATTTAATTCTTCCAGAGTATATGTTGCTGATTCTTTAATCTCCAATGCTGGAGAAGGTTTGTTTGCTAAAACATCAGCCGAATCCAACACAGTGCTGGCCTTTTACAATGGAATTCGCATCACACACCATGAGGTGAGAGAAGCCTCACACATAGAGTGCATGTTTATTGACGTCTTGCCTAATATTTCTATCATACTGGAAGCAGTTTACATTAGTTTCAATTTGAAGTTTTAATTGTATGCATGCTTTTAATGAAAGTGCTTCATGCATTGTTGTTGGCCATGCTTTTCATATTAACAACATACTGTACAACTTATTTTAATATACACACCCTAGAGACTTGGGCATCGCTTCGATACTATATTTACACAGATATTTTTTACTGCAAGAATATTGTGATTCATTTTGCAGTATGCATATCTTTCATTTATATCAACAGTTATATATAAAATGATAAATTAGTATGTCATTAAATGAACACCAATTTTTTTTCTGATTTTCCCTATTCTGTTTTAATAATTGTAATGCAACATCAGCACTTACGTGCATTAAGTTAGTGCAAAATATTTCTGGTTGTAAAATCTCACGTGATACGTTTTGAAAGAACTTGTTTATTACTCGTAAATAAATTGATGGATTCTGAAAGCATGTTTTGGTTGCTGTTTGTTTTTGGCATTGTGATAATGGTAAGCTAAATTTGATGCAGTAGTTGAGTTACATATAGTATGCATTTTATGGTGTATACAAATTTAATTTCATTAAGGACATCGGTACAATTACAACTGCAGAACCTTGTCTAAGTGTTGTTCTCCTCATACCTGCTTTTAAGTTTCTTCATATATTTTGATTTCCTGCGTCTGAATTGGGTTTTATATTGCAACGTTTAAAAAAGATGGCTTCCAATTATGCAATTTCTTCAAAGCTGCACACTTTAAACAATATAAAAGCTGCAAAAAGGTAAATTCACATTATTTACCATTTCCTGTATAAATCATCCAGATGATTCTAGTACAACTTTTAGGTATTCAGCATGATTAATACATTAGTTTCCTTGAAAGGCTTAGTTAAGTTCTGAAAATGTTTTATTTTTGTAGTTAACCAACATTAGGTGCAAGGCAGGAGCCAACCATGGATAGGATGCCAGACCACTGTAGTATACACAGATGGACCCGTATGCTGACAGTCACAAGTCAGTTTAATATTCAAATCTTCATGACGTGGGGAAAAAAAGTGAAGTACCAGGGAAGACCAATATAGACATTTGGAGAACTTTCAATCAATATAGAGAGGAAATGTACTGTATATCTCAGACACTGCAAGAGAGTACCTTTAACTTCTGTATCAACATGTCACCCAACTTTTACTTCAGTTTTATCTGAATTTGTCCAGAAGCCTTTCTTCTTAAATGTAATACCTTGTGTTGTTTGAATGGGCACAGTATTTTGCTTTTCTGTAGTTCTAAACAAAACAGCAATCATGTCTGGTTCATCTGGAAAGGCTAAGTAAGCATTGGAGCAGACTCTCTCTGTAATCCCTAGAGGCCCAGCAAATGCAGTATCTGTCAACAAGGCCTTCTCATTTTTGTTGTTCCAAAAAAGTAGTCCCAGGAAACACTGCTAAAACCAATATTAGAAAAAATGTAAGAAACAACTGGAACACACCAGTAATAACAGTTGCAGAATTTCCAGCTTCATGTGAGAAATAAAGCCTTTAAAAGTTGCTCTATTACATGATTGCCTTACTGTTATGCCAAAGAAGAAGATTCATCTTTGTAGCCTTTCCTGCCTTAGGACTCTTGGTCATGTTTGGGGGATACTTCTGATTCCATCTCTGTAAATGATATACAGTATTTGAATTCTACTGTGTTTAGATTCTACTGTGAAATAGTTCTGGCACAGTGAGAGGCTGTCTTTTTATTGTGAATTACCTGAACTGAATTTTGCTGGATTGTGGTGCTATTCCTGCCTTCCAGAAAACAAGCAAGACAGCAGTGTTAACAGGAAGATTTCAGGTTGCTAATACATTCCAGTGTTTTTATATAAAAAAAAAAAAAAAAGCAAATGCAGTTACACTACCCACTCTTAATTTTTTAATCCATATGCCAAATGTAGAAGCCAGGAAAAACAACATACTTGAGTAAGTATTTTAATTAATAGTGTTTGGCTTAAATATTATTCTGACTACAATTACATTTTTGGCCAATTAAATGATTAATTTATATACAGAATGAAGTGAATCTTTTAACAGAATTTTTTTCCCCATGTTCACCAGGTCGATTGTAGAGACTGGTCTCTAAATGGAAATACAATATCTTTGGATGAAGAAACTGTGTTGGATGTTCCTTACCCCTATAATAATATTAGGAAATATTGTGCCTCACTTGGTCATAAAGCAAATCATTCATTCACTCCTAACTGCATGTATGATACGTAAGTAATATTTATGTTTTGTAATGCCAGCACTTCTTTAGTGTTTACACTTAGATCAGATGTGTTTAGATGTGAAGAATATATGTAAATTTCTCAACATAAAAGTAACAGAAAAGTTTTCTTAAACATAAATAAGTATATACTTTTCTAATATAGTTTAGGAAAGAGCACATTAAAAAAAAAAAAAAAAAACTTTCCATAATTATATGCCACTTCCTTTTTAACAATGACCATCTAATAAATGATGCACAGTAGAAGGTAAATTATGCTGTTTTTAGAAATTGACATTTTAGACTAGTATATAGTAATTAAAGGCATGCAGATATATTAGGGCCTAGCACAAATTTGTGAAATATGGTAAATTGTTATCCCTATTCAACTCTATCATAGGCTTTTTCTGCATCCAAATATAGAAATAGCTTTGGAGATTGACATTCTGTAGGATAATATATTACATTAAATAGGTGCAAAAGATTTGATAATAATTAGTCTCTAATAAATCGAGTTTGATCTTGTGATATTATAGCTTGAAGCACTTTCTCTATTATTTTAGCTAAAACTTTACATTAATCCAGAAGCCTTCGTTTGTCCTAATAATATAAACTTGGATTATTTCAATTTATAAAGCAAAACCTTACAGGGGTATCCGATATCACCAATGCTTTTTGCTGTTACTATTGAACCACTAGATAATTCATCTCTAAAACCAGCCATAGATAAAGGGAACATAACTGAAGGAAAATATTTCTTTATGCTGATGATATGGTATTTCCGATTCACATTCATCAATCCTATTAGTATTACATCTGCTAGGAGAACTACATAAAATACAGTATCTGGGTTCAAAATTAATTTCAATAAAAGCATGCTTTTTTCATTCAATTGTTTTTCATGACAGAGCAAGCCAAATGACTTAAAGTTGATTTTATTAGAGCAGTTTGTTTTATTGTAATAATGATTCCTAGGTATTTAAAGATCTCATTAACACCATACGGTAATACAGCAGAGAATATCAAACAATATTGAAATAAATAGTCATCTCTCTGACTTACTTTAGCCAGGAAAATCCATATTGTCAAAATCAATATCCTTCCAAATCAACAAATTTTAAAAAGTTACACTAAATTGTAACATTAGTTATCTGGAATTCAAAATGGTAATGATTTAAAAGGTGTCTAATAAAGATCTGAAGCTAAAGGAGTCATGGCACTACTGCTTAGTTAGCAATGGAAAGGTAATCTTGTTTTAAATCTTACTTGTATACTTTGCTCTGTGCTAGGGCTATAGTACTCAAGTCCAAACTCTAGACACTTTTTCAACAGTCTTGGACTTGTTTTGGACTTTGGGTATTCTTACTCTGATTTGGCTGATGGTCTCAATTGAGTCTAGCTGTCTTTTTTGAAGTCAAGTTTCCAAAACTTCAGTTCACTCACTGTGGTTAGTTTCTTTATGCATTTATACTGCATTTATTGGTGTTGTTACAGGTTAGAATCACTTTTGAAAATACTTGTTCTATTTATTGTTTGTCATGGTTACTACTCTCATTTTCTTTGCAATACTTTCTTATTGTTATCTTTCTTGGCATCCGTTAGCCTGGTGTAGTGTTTTATATCTACTTTGTTACTTTACTTGAGTATGTTTTGAGAATATTTCTGTTTTTCTTTATTATAAAAGTCTCTTATTATATTATTATTTTTATTTCTCTACATTTTCAACCATAAATGTCCACTTCTGCTTCTATCCTATCAAAAGCTGCTAGACACATTTGTTACTATGATATTAAACCAGAAAACAAAATGGCTACACAAATACACACAATGCTTTACTCATGTACTTACCAAAAATACACCTGTCCAGTTAGCGTACTCCCCACTGAACTAACTTACAATTACAGAGGTGTCCAGCTTGGACTGCACTACTACTACTACTTTAAGCTGCAGTTGCTTTAGTGATTATAATTTGATACCTAAAGATCCATTTTTCTGTGCACAGTATCACAATTAAGATGGAAGGAACAGCAAGTGATTCTGCCACATCTTTGCCTTTGTTAAACTCAGTTGAAGATGACAAATGACAATTTCTTTAAAAAGGGATGGTCATATTTGTTATTTTTTATTTTTATTATTGAAGAAAATAACATTGCATACAATCAAGTCGAAGTTATACAACAAATGGCTTCATAGTCAACTTAGGGGAAAAAAAAGTAGAAAATAAAAAAAAAAAATTTAAATATTAAAAAAAAAAAAAGAAAAGAAACCAGGAGAGAAAAAAGACAAACAAAACAGAATTTTGCCTCCACCCAAGAGAGAGAGAGGTGAGCCAAGAGCATGGTCAAAAATAGTTAGAAGAAAAAAAAAAACACAGGAAAATGTCATTTTCCTCCCAATATAAATACTTATTCTAAAATTCTATTAATTAAATCTTGCCATATTTAAAAAAAATTTGAACAAATATGGAATTTGATATTTTCCTTTTCAGTTAGTGTAGAGCATCAGTTACCTACTGACATATAAAAGGTGGGTTGGAATTCTTACAATTGAGCAAGATAAGTCTACATTGTAGTAGCATGGTATAGGCAATTGCAATCAATTTATCTTTATCCATTTTAAGCCCATTATGGAGTACACCAAACACAGCTTTTCATGGTTTAGGTTTGATTTTGACACCAAGGCTGTCTGATGAAAGACTTTTGTCCAAAATAATGTTAATTTGGTGCACACACAAAACGTGGCCTGGTGAGGCAACAAGCTAGATTGCATCACTTGCAGGTTGGGTCTAGCCCTGAATACATTTTGAACAATTTTAAACAAGACAAGTGTGATCAATGAAAGTTATTGATTGCTTTGTGTTAATGGAGCTACAGTTTGTTCTGAATGAGACTGCCTTTAACTCCTTTTCTGATACTGTATGTTAATTGAAAGATCGTTTTCCCACCTTTGCTAGGATCTTTGAAAGGAAGAGACTTTATACCTGGTTGGGATGTTGATCTTTATTTCTTCTAGAACAGAAATGGGTGGGAGGTGTGGAAAAATGGGTAGGCTTTTTTTTTTTAACAAAATTTCTGATTTGAAAGTAGTGGAAAAAATTGTGTTGCTGGGAAGTTGAATTTGAAGCATAATTGTTCATAATACGATGCATAAATATTATCTCTAAGTGTTTAAATCTGGGATGTTTTTCAATACTGTGTAGGCTTTAGAGGGTTGAAAAAGGTGATTGCTGAGTGGAGGAGCAACAGATAAAAGCCTTGGAGTGTATCTTGCTTTGGTTCCATATTATGAGTGATTGGTGGACATTTGGATTATTGATATATTGACAATAATTAGTGTTTACTGAGGCATATAAAGAAGTACAGCAACATTTTTTCCATTGCAGACCAGGCTTCTGTAAATTCATCAATTTGTGCCAATTTCCAAGTTTTTATAGCTTGTATATTTGCCACCCAATAAAAAAATTGAAAGTTGTGCCATGCCTCCTTATCCTTTAGGTTTTTGTAGAATGTCCTTTTGAAATGCGTGGATGTTTCAAAAGTTCTTGTCTATAAGCCGGACTCATGTATTAGCCGGAGACCAAAAATCATACGAATTTTTAAAATAAAATCGTATCATAGATAAGCCGGACTCATGGATAAGCCGAACGTACTATAACCTATAACTAATAGAAGGGAGGGAGGTCAGTGGTCTCACTCGCACCCATTTAATTTCTTTAAGGGGGGAGAGAGTGTGAGATATTGCCGTCTCTCTCACTCCCCGCATGGCGCGGTTGGAGCGGCCGGAGCGCGTTCTTTCTGCTCTGGGCGTCGCCGAGTCAACACGAGCGCGTAGCGGTCATTTAAATTGTGATTTTATATGTAAGCATATTTAAATATATATCGCGGATTTCTGCGGACAATGGGTCTTTTAATTTCTGGTACATGCTTCCTCAGTTGGTTTGCCCAGTTGATTTCATACAAGGGACGCTATTGGCAGATGGCTGAGAAGCTACCCGGCTTACTGTTCTCTCTCTCTTGCGCTGACTATCTGTGATCCTGACGTATGGGGATTGAGCAGGGGGGCTGTTTGCACACCTAGACGATACGGACGCTCGTCTAAAAATGCTGAAAGATTATCTTCACGTTGCTATCTTTTGTAAAGCTGATTCCTGAAAAGACATGCTGCACAGTGCTTCGCATACTTAAAAGCTCGAAGGGCACGTATTGATTTTTGACTGAAAAACAAACTCTCCCTCTCTCTCTCTTTGTCTGCTCCTGACGGAGGGGGTGTGAGCTGCCGCCTTCAACAGCTTTGTGCCGCGGTGCTTCGCATACTTAAAAGCCAAACAGACATATTGATTTGTTTGCTTCACTCCTTTGAAGAGGAAGATATGTTTGCATTCTTTTAATTGTGAGACGGAACTGTCATCTCTGTCTTGTCATGGAGCACAGTTTAAACTTTTGAAAAAGAGACAAATGTTTGTTTGCAGTGTTTGAATAACGTTCCTGTCTCTCTACAACCTCCTGTGTTTCTGCGCAAATCTGTGACCCAAGCATGACAATATAAAAATAACCATATAAACATATGGTTTCTACTTCGCGGATATTCTTATTTCGCGGGTGGCTCTGGAACGCAACCCCCGCGATGGATGTATAAGCCGGACTTATGTATAAGCCGATATTCTATTTTTTCATTTTCACAACTTTTTTCCTTAGATAAGCCGCGGCTTATTGACAAGAACTTAGGGTATGTTATAATTGTCTAATTTCTTAAAGAACAATTTGGTAATGCATATAAAAATGCTCTGAAATAGAAAGAGAAGCTTGGGAAAGATGTTCTTCTTGACAGTATTGATTCTTCCTGCTAATGTGAGATGGACAGCAGACCATCTTTTCATATCTTGTTTGAGTTTTTCCATGCTGATAGCAAGATTGTGTTCAAAAAGAGCTTTATATTTACTTGTGGTGTTTACCTCTAGATATTTGTAACTGTTCTAATAAAATGAACACATAGATGTCTAGTATGGTTTGCTGGAGAGTTCACTGGAAATAGTATACTTTTATTCATATTGATTTTGATTTGAAATTCTGCTAGTGCATTAAGGGCTAATGGTAAAGATGTTTGCGGGTCTGATATATACAGTACCATATGATCTGCATATAGTGATGTTTTCTGTTTGAGTTATCCCTTTTATCTCTGATGTGTTTCTGAAGTGAATGGTCAGTAACTCATTGGCAATTGCAAAAAGCAGTGGTGGTAGAGGGCACCCATGGCGAGTACCATGTTCTACTTTGAAGTAGATTGAGAACATGTTGTTAATGTTGTTAATGGGGCGGAGTGGTGGCTCTGAGGCTAAGGATCTGCACTGGTATCCAGAAGGTTGCCGATTCGAATCCCCGTCACTGCCAAAAGAGATCCTACTCTGCTTGGGCCCTTGAGCAAGACCCTTAACCTGTAATTGCTCCAGGAGCGCTGTATAATGGCTGACCCTTCGCTCTGACACCAAGGGGTATGCGAAAACTAACAAATTCCTAATACAAGAAATTGTATAAGGCGAAATAATTAACAAAACAAAATACAGACTGAGGCTTCTGGGCTGGTATAAAGTAATTCTATCCATGCGCATAAATTAGTGGCAAACCTAGATTTGTACAATGTGGTGAATGGGTAGTCCCATTCAACTTTGTGAAAGGCTTTTTCTGCATCCAAATATAGTAAGATCTTTGGTGTGACTTTTTTTTTTTTTTTTTTTGGTTGAGTACATTAAATTAAACAGATGCCGAGGGTTTGAAGTGTCTGCCTTTAATAAGTCTGGCTTGGTCTTGTGATATCACAAAAGGACACAGTTTCTCAATCCTTCTAGCTAAAACTTTGGAGAGTATCTTAACATCATTATTCAGAAGTGAAATTGGTCTGTATGATGCACATTGTAATAAGTCCTGATTTTTCTTTGTAAAGACAGTAGTATTTGTATTGTGACAAAAGACTGAGTATAATATAAGGACTTGCAGTAATCCCTAAATGTGTGAGTTATATCTCCAGTTGCATTGGTAATTTCTGTTATTGTGAACTTCCTGCTTGTGGATTTGTTGAGCTAAGACTTGACTAGCTTTTTCACCATGCTCATTATAATGTTGCAATTTTAAAATGAGTTGTTCAGTTTCTTTTATTAATAGGAGGTTAAATTTTGATTATAGAGCCTGTCTTTTCCTGTAAAGTGTCTTATGTGGAGACCTGGCCTACTGTATTCTTGATCTATCCTGGAGATCTTGCTGATTAATTCTGACGCCTTCTTGGTCTCCAATTTATTTTTATGGTACAAAATAATCTGATTTCTTAGAAATGACTTCAGAGTTTTCCAAAGTATTCTGAGGATGCTTCTGTCCCAAAAAATAATCCATTTGTTTGGAGATTAACTTTGTAATGTTCACATCTACTAATGACAGGGGGTTAAGACAGCAGCTACCAAATAAGCATGTAGGGCATGGTGATTCAGCCTCCAAGATCAGAAGGGCATGATCAGAGATAACAATAGCGTCATACTTTTACATTTGGCCACTCAAATCTTGTAAGACCTCTTTAGCTTTCAGTGAATGAAAGATTCTCTGTACTTTATGAAATGTGTTTTGTCAAGTAAAATAATGGTTTTCTATAACTCTTTATCAAATCTCAAAAACACACAGAATCAAGGACTACAAGCAAAGTTAGAGAGCATGTTTAAAATTGCATACTACCATACTGAACAGAATCTCAGAATAGCATGTGTGGTCCAGCGGCGCAGGCTACTTTGATATTATATTAAGTGCGGTAGGATGCAATCTTGGACGCAGCCAGTAAAATGTGTTAGCTACATAGGCATAGTTAAACAGATGGCCTGGGGATGCACTCTGTTACTAAAAATAAATCTCAAATTAAAAGGTATTTTTTTCTTAAAAATATTTTAAGGTTTGAGCCTGTAACACCCGGTGTAAATTTTGGCTACTTATAAAAGTTAGAGCTTGTTTTTTTTATTATTCAGTTTTATTCTCTCAGTGACATTCAAGTGGTACAACAAACTTGCCTCTCCCTCTCTGAGTTGATGGCATTTATCTCCATTCTTTTCATAAGAGCAGCGCTGTGGCTGATGCCTGCTAAGAACTATTTCTTGCACCGGCAATCAAAGATAAAAATGTCCTGTGTCTGCTATCAGACTGGACAAATGCAGGACCGTAGCAACAGACAGCTTCTTCACAGCGCTTTTGCCGACTAATAGACTGCTCTAACGCAACGCAACTCTGCTTGGCACCTTAAGTAAAATGGGACTTTCACCTACAGCTAAAGTCACTTCAGTATGCGAGCAATACGCCACGCTAGTGTTTAGATCTGACAGCTGACGGTGTATGTGTCCAAAAAGAAGAAGCCTTTGATTTCAGTTTGTAACAGCCAGTGTAAAGTTTTTGGGTGCATACACCATCAGCATGGCGCTGTAACATTAGATACTTTCAACTTTTATTAGTGTTAGTGCTAAATAGGGAATCCATTCCCGGACGGGTTTATCCATTCCCGGGAATTTGGGAATCCCACATGTCATTCCCGGGAATCCCGGGCTCCTGGGGATGACACAGTGCACGGGCATTTCACATCTGAACAGTTTTAGAATGACCAACACTTATTTTTAATAAAACTACTGCAATATGTTGACACCAATAAAAGACTAACCTTAACTGCAAGCAGTTCATGCTGTCATACAAGTACATGTATCTAGTTAGTTGCAGTAATAAGAGTGTAGAAAGCACAACGTGTCGAGCGTGCAGTCGTCCAGGCAAGAGCGCACCTTCGTGCAGAGTACACCTGCCGCTGAGAAAGCATGCTCTGCCTCCACTGAAGTGGGCGGCACAATCATCAGATACTGATACACTTGTTCTAAACAATGCCCGCGTTTGCCGTTGCTCTGAAACACCGCCATTTCAGCTTTTACTGATGCATCCAGTTTCTTGTCATCATTCTATAATGGCAAGTTTCTTGCCACAGATACAGTCATGGCCGAAATTGTCGGCACCCCTGGAATTTTCCCAGAAAATGCACCATTTCTCCCAGAAAATTGTTGCAATAACAAATGTTTTGGTATACACATGTTTATTTCCTTTATGTGCATTGGAACAACAAAAAAAAAAGAGAAAAAAACCCAAATCTGACATCATGTCACACAGAACTCCAAAAATGGGCCGGACAAAATTATTGGCACCTTTTCAAAATTGTGGGTAAATAGTTTTATTTCAAGCATATGATGCTCGTTTGAAGTCACCTGTGGCAAGAAACAGGTGCTGGCAATATAGCAATCACACCTGAAGCCAGTTAAAATGGAGAAAAGTTGACTCAACCTTTCTGTTGTGTGTCTGAGTGTACCACATTAAGCATGGAGAACAGAAAGAAGAGCAGAGAATTGTCTGAGGACTTGAGAACAAAAATTGTGGAAAAATATCAACAATCTCAAGGCTACAAGTCCATCTCCATAGATCTTCATGTTCCTTTGTCCACTGTGCGCAACATAATCATGAAGTTCACAACACATGGCACTGTAGCTAATCTCCCTGCACGTGGACGGAAGAGAAAAATTGATAAAAGACTGCAACAAAGGATAGTCCAAATGGTGGATAAACAGCCCCAATCAACTTCAAAACAGATTAAAGCTGTTCTGCAGACTCAGGATGCAACAGTGTCAGCTCAAACTATCTGTCGACATCTGAACGAAATGAAATTCTATGGCAGGAGAGCCAGGACCACCCCACTGCTGACACAGAAACATAAAAAAGCCAAACTGGAGTTTGCCAAAATGTACTTGAGGAAGCCAAAATCCTTCTGTGCGAACGTCTTGTGGACAGATGAGCCCAAGGTAGAGCTTTTTGGTAAAGCTCATCATTCTACCGTTTACAGAAAATGGAATGAGGCCTACGAAGTAAAGAACACAGTACCTACAGTCAAACATGGTGGAGGTTCTAAGATGTTTTGGGGATGTTTTGCTGCCTCTGGCACTGGATGCCTTGACTGTGTGCAAGGCATCAAGAAATCTGAAGACTACTAAAAGATATTGGGGCGCAATGTAGGGCCCAGTGTCAAAAAGCTGGGTCTGTGTCAGAGGTCATGGGTGTTCCAGCAGGACAATGACCCCAAACATACCTCTAAAAGCACCCAGAAATGGTTGAAGACAAAGCGCTGGATAGATCTGAAGTGGCCAGCAATGAGTCCGGATCTAAATCCGATTGAACGCTTATGGAGAGATCTCAAAATTGCTGTTGGGAGAAGGCGCCCTTCAAATCTGAGACACCTTGAGCAATTTGTAAAAGAAGAGTGGTCAGAAATTCCAGTTGAGAGGTATAACAAGCTTGTTGATGGTTATATGAAGCGCTTGATTTCAGTTATTTTTTCCAAAGGGCATGCAACCAAATATTAAACTGAGGGTGCCAATAATTTTGTCCAGCCCGGTTTTTGAGTTTTGCATGAAATGATGTCAGATTTGGCTTTTTTCTCTGTTTTTTTGTGTTGTTCCAATACACATAAAGAAAATAAATGCAACAATTTTCTGGGAGAAATGGTGCATTTTCTGGGAAAATTCCAGGGGTGCCAATAATTTCGGCCATGACTGTAATGCAGATGCAACAGACTGATGCATTGCAATTTCAAGCTGCTGTTCAAAGCTGTCAACAGCACAGACGTCAACGAATTCTGCCCCGTCCCGGTATTCGTGAGTTACAGAGTGTAGACATGTCCCAGTTCACTGTGCTCAGTCTTAGTGGGGGCCAGGAGACTGACTGCTGCTGGTCTGTTGTTGAATGAATTAATGAGCAACACACTACACCATGGACCAAAAAACCGTGCCACTTAATTATTTTCAACTATAACTCTGTTATTGGATTCCCTAGTGCTAAATACAATTTGTATGAGTATACAGCAGACACATCAGTCTTTGATTTTATCATATCATACCCCAGTATGGTCAGTATACCAGCATGGTTCCTATAAAATACCTTATTTTGTCACACCGTTAGTTTAGTGATGTCTTATGTTTATGCAGCATTATTAATTCTGTTTGCTAGAACTCCTGATATTTTCCAGAAGTCATCAAAATGAAGAATGCCCTTATAGAGAATAAGGAGATCAGTTGAGAAGAGTTGTTAAAATACAGTATAGGTGATTAACTGATCCATATCACTATGATATCTTGTTATCCTTCAACTAAGTCCTTATGTTAAAAGGAGGATATTGAAACTAGGCCGAGAGTGAGTGGATGGTTAAAGAAGAGAATAGTTGCAGCTGTGAGGTTTATGAAATAAAGCTATAGAGGATGTAATAATTATTACTGTGCAAAAGTGGGTCATGCACTAGATTGGTTAAAGGTTAATTCATGGCTTATGTCCATTATGGTGGAGTAGGTTCTGGGCCCGACTATGAGAATGCTCTGTTCTGTTTTCTTTGAGTGCAGCGATACAAGCAGGGATGCATAGGTAAAATAGAGGGTAGTGAAAACAGATTTAGAGAAGGAAACTGTATTCAGTGCACGGAAGATGTATATTCCCAGCTATTTAAATATATTTAAATATTAGTGGCTATTGGTATATTAGAGGTAATACTGTCAGGTGGACTGACAATTGCATTGTAACTGGAAAATAACTTTTTGCAGCTGGTTTTTTAGCAGTTTTTAATTTTTCAAAATTGTGAACTGAGTGCAAGATATGAAGAATGTCAACAGGAGCCCTATATTAGAACTTGTAGAACATCATCAGTGTATAATGAGATGACTTCTAAAAAGTCTCTAACAGATACAGTAGCTAAGATTTCTTTAAGTCTGTCAATAGCTACAGTATGTTCATTGCTCCAAGAGATAGTCCAAACAAAAGCGAATAGAATAGGCAAACCTGACAGAAACCTAAAAATTAAAGAAAAGGCATACAAAAAAGAAATATATCTAACAGCTGAAGGATAGAAATAGAGTTTTAAGCGTATTATTAATAAAATCTGGTGAGGAGCTAACCAAAAGAATGTTTTCTTAATATCCAAGTTTGGAACTGCCTTGATGACCAGAAACAATCTGTAAATTAGAATAAGACAGATGTGGTAAAGTTGGACTTGTGTACAACATGAAGATTTTGAAGCCATGGTTTGTAAAGTTGTTCCCAAAATGTGAAGAGTTTATGATGAGGGCCAATGAGACCAGTGGCATTGCCTGTGTTCTTGGCTATGAGTACTGCTTAACTGTATGTACTATAAGAGAATGTGTATATTACAGAAATGGCATCCTGTATTGTTATCGAAGATAAGTTTTGAGGTTAGATTAAAAAAAAAAAAAATCTTCTGGTGTCGCATGTCCTTAAATAATTGGGAGTAGAAAGAAAAAAAAATGTGAATTAGTTTCTTTTGTCTTCTAGTTTTCACCTTTGCTCATTTTATTCGTGGAGATTGTGTAAAATAATTCAGACTTATACAGAAGTAACAACCAAGGTATACAGATGAAGAACAGGTTCTTGTGTAAGTTCTGTAAAACTGAAATTAATCCCTTTCTGCAAAACACATTAGTGTATTGCTTCCAATCTAAGATGCACATTTTTCATATTTCCAAACTTAAAATTGGGGTATGCATTAAATACAATGTATTTCATTGGCACACTTCAAAAATCCTGATATCATACTTTCTAGGGTAAGAACTATCAAGTGTAAACACAAACATTTTAATAAAACAAATGGTCAGAAGGTTCACATTTTACAGGGAGTAAGCTTGTGTGGACTTGTGAAAGGGAAAGTGATTCCATGAAAAGGGGAAAAAGTCTTAAAGTACCAATATATTTGCTTGTAATTCTTGTATATGTTGAAAAAAATGCTCTCAAATTCTGTTTTTAAAGTTGGATACATCTTAAATTTGGCAGAACCTGAAACTGAAAGCAATACAATGTTTGTATGTCAGATCTATAATTGAGGGGGTTCAGAAGAGGGTGCAAATGTTCCAATAGGCACTTTTCACATTTGCATATTTTTTCTTTTAGGAGGTGTACTGGAGGAAAAAAAGCTTTTCAGGCAATCCAAAACAATAGCAGAATCATGAAATAAGTGCTCCTGTAGTGTTTCTCTGAGTTCAGATTCTAAGTAAAGACATCATTAGCAGGGTTTTCCTAATGGTAAAAAAACAGAGTCGAAAATACATCATGCCATCCAAAGAGACAAAAGACCAAATGTTGTTGTTATACATACTGTAGTTTTAGAAGTAATAGAAGAGAAGGTGAATAAACGTTGTTCATTTCTGACTAACAAGAAATAGGCTTACTTATCAATGTGTCACTTATGAATTTTGTGTTTAAATGTGAGGCAAAACTTGTGAAGCTGTTTCAAATAAATTTATTGATAGCACCCCAAACATACAAAAGCCATTGATGGATTTTTTTTAATTGATTTGAGTTTTTAAGATTTTATTTGTAAATGTTCTCAAATTTATTCTTTGGGTATAATGTGCTGAAGTTGCATTTTTGAGCATGTTGGGAAATGGAGAAGAGATATATTGTGTTGCTTTTATGATTGCCAATAAACAAAAGAAGGATAAATTGTGAGATGGAAATGTTTCCTTTGTTTGTGAATTGCTAAAAATGTGTATGACAAAGTAAACCGAACTTTAAAGTTCTTTTGTTTAGTGACAGTCTGGTTTAAATATATAACTTACTTTGTAAATAAATATTTTCAGTGTTAGATGATATACTGGATTGGGCTTAAGTTGTACTAAAACATTTTTTCTTCACTTAGCCCATGATGTCCAAAAGGTATCCAAATAAAATGACAATTAAGAATTTCACATTTTATGAGTAGCATGTCACATTTAATGAGCATATTAAAAATATTTTGAAATGTTTGCCAGTATTGAAATACATGGTATGACAGCTAGTTTTCTCACACTTTAATAAAAAAATGATGTCAACAGATGGCCTCAGCCATGGATGCATACCCTAGTGTGAGTACGTGGCTGACAGGGACAAGGCACATCCTATTCCAGTCTGTTTTTTTGACATTTTTGTGAAAAGTTTTTGTTTTTCTTTCTTTTTTTGTGGGTGACCACCACCAAGGATAAGGACTAATATCTATATTTTTGTCTTTAAAGACATACTTCACCTAAGAATTGTTTTTATATGTTACTTACCCCATGTAGTTTGTAGTGGTGTCTGAGAAAGAAAAACTAATCTCATATTTTCATGCAGAAAGGAGAGGTCTATGATATAATATAATCCGATAATAACCAGTACTGTACAATGGCAAACTACGTGAAAAGCATCCATGGAAAAAACAAAAAAAAATCTTATCCACATGTCAGTTAACCAGTCATATGCTCAATACGTGTACAACGCATATTTTGTTAAAAGTTTTGTTAAGTAGCAACTTCCAGAATAATCCACACTTTCATAAACTGAAAACTAAAGGCTCAGGGGATTGACCCCTCATTCATTGATGAACAGGCATAAAAATGGTTTATGAGATACAGTAACTCGTAGGTGACATCCATCAATAAATCTTGTACTATGAGTTAACTCATATTTAGCAGTTAGTATGTTAAAGGACTTTATCCATCATCTCCATGTGCATGTTGCAGCTGTCACCACACTTTATTAAAAAGTGTTATGTAGTTTGTTGTTGAATCTCAGGGTATTGGCAGGGAATAACAATCTCTTCTTTAATTGTGCTGGTTATTTACGTCTTGATATTTTTTGTCTGTCAGAAAAGCAACTATATAGTAGTAAACAAAAGAAACCTGTACATTCCTAAAATATAAACTGAAATTTGAGAGGTGTGGGAAAAGACATCCATTACTTGTGAAAGAATAAAAAAGTAAACTGTTATTCTTTAAAAGTAACAGGTTTACTGTTTAAACCAGTTTGGTTGACTTATTTAATAAATATGTACAATTATATAATTTTATAACATTCTCTAGTTGCAAGCTCTGAATTTACACACTGTGTCACTGCCTATAAAATACTGGATGCATTCTAAGCCATTAAAATTGTTAAGTCATTGTCAACTGTGAGTTATGATTTTGATTAAGAGATCTATATCATTTCACTTTGTCTCATATTCTTAGAGAACAGAAACTGAAAAGTTGGGTAAGAAAAAAGCTGTACCTGTTTCTTTTCCACAAAAGAAAGCTTCAGTACATTTGTGAATAATTTATTTATTATCTTAATTTCAGATATGTTCATCCCCGCTTTGGGCCGATCAAATGTATTCGTACAGTTAAAGCTGTGGAGAAAGATGAAGAACTGACAGTTGCATATGGTTATGATCACTATGATTCAGCAAGGAGTGGACTTGAAGCCCCTGAGTGGTATAAGAAAGGTCTCCAATCATTTCAAGCTGACCAAAAGAATCAGGAACAAAATTAAAATTGTCTGCTTTCATCAGGGATTAATAATGGAGAAAACAATGAACTATGCACTATATTTCTGTAGAAAAACGCAAACCAGGGATCCGTATCAGCTTGAGAAATTCATGCTTGGATATCTTGCCTTTTGTATAATAAAAGTATCATTTGTATTTATTACTTAATGCAGCACTTAACAAGCCAATAATTCTGCATTTTGTTCAGTTGTATGTGCAGAATATCTGTAAACACAGAGATTTTCTGTTGTATTATTATAGGTAAAGCCTTTAAAGATATTTTAATTGACTTACTAATTAATGTCTTACATGCAAATTATTTTTTTTTATTTGCCTACTGCTTTTAAATTATAGATTTTCCAATTATTGTAATTTACTGAACTCCAGGATTGAAATGTTCAGTTTTGACACAATCTTCAGATGTAATGCTGCATCTGGAGGACTTTGTTATTATCAAGTACTTATTTTAAAATTACCCCCCTTTTGACTGCTTCCTCCTCTTTCTCTTTCACAGTTCGTGGGGGGTTGTCTGTCCTTTCCATAGCTGCATACTAACACTAACTTCAGAAAGTGTGTGAATTTTAGAGACCCAAAGTCTGTAGTCATTATTTTGTATTTCCACTGTGTTTAATTTGTGTCTGCTTCTAAAAAGTTTTGAAGAGACTAGAAGAGAATTTCTCTAATAGTAAGATATTGCAATGATCCTCTTGTAGTTCTGATATCTGATTATTGACAACAGAACTAATAATGTCAGTCAAAGATATAATTTGCCTACAGAAGATATGCTACAGACAATGAGAGAAAGAGACAAAATATGAATGTGAACTTTAAGTCATATAAATGAGGCTAGCTTAGGGTAATTCATCTGTACTATTCTAGTTAGTTGTGCATGTAGTAGTCTGACAAGTTGTCCACATAATAGCAGAGTTCACGTTTCCCCCAGTTTACAACTAGCAAATTTCAGGGGAAAAAAAGATTTAGTCTGCTGTCACTTTTTTTTTTCCATGTAAGTTTTGTTGGAGTTGTAAGCATTCTTGTGTATTATATATGCAGTATAAGGATATGCTACAGTGCTTTGGCATTTGAAAGACTTCAGGTATCATTTGGTTATTTGCTCTTTGGTATGTTAAAGAGTAAAGGTGCCCCCTTAAGTGGTAAAAAGGCTTACTGAAACAATAATTTAACAAAAAGTGTTGTAAATTTATTACAAGTTTTTGTTTTAAAGTATGATCTTGTTCTTTACAGCAGTATATGGACACATTATTTCCCATACAAACTGTACTTTTATATCATATAAACTGTAAACATCTGACAGTATATGCAACAAATATATATAGATATATGCAAAGTTAACAGCACAAAAGAAAAAAATGTATTTTGATAATGGGTGAGATTGTGTTGATGTAAACTAAACGGAAAAAAATCTTGAACATAAATGTAATTGCCGTATTTAGGTTTGCCATTTCTAATATAATAAAAACCTCAAATGATGTACTGTATACAACAATCTAAACATCTTGGTAAAATAATTAAATGAATCCATATTTTTGATTAGAGAGGCAAAGAGGACTGGGACATTCTCGGACAGATGAACATGTAGGAAAATGTATTTTCAGAGCTAAGGCTATAACTAGTGGCTGTTGATAGTTTTGATGTTCTTTTAACATTAGTTAAGCCAACCACAGAAAAATAATTCTGGTTTTATGCAAAGCACCTTTTTGATCAGGATTTTGAGTCTGCAGATGAGAAGACAATAAATAGTTTGTTTGCTCTCACCTCATCACATCACCAGAATTACTGAGCACCTTTTGATAAAAAGAGTTTAGCTATTTTAGAAAATATATTAAGGACATCGTTCCTACAATGGTAGCAACTAGGCACAATACGATAAAGTGTGTTTGTTTTGATACTGGATGCACAAAATGTCAATGTTTTGATATACTGTATACAGAAGTTTTATTAACAAACAGCTGAACGGAATATAATAATTTCTTAGCTATGTTAGTGGATTCTTTTCAGCATTAACTATCATTTGTTTTGTGTTGTTACATCACTCACCAATGAATTTTCCCAAAGAATTGTATAATGCATTATTTAATCATTTAAATGTTTTGTATGTAAAACAAAAGATAGCATTGTTTCTATTTTTGGTGGCTTTATGTGTTAAGTTGATCTTTAAAAATAGCTAATTAAAAATAACTTATTGACAAATTAAGGAAATAATTATTAAAATTGGAATAATTAGTTAAGGATATAAAGTTTAACTTGGCAATAGCATGTGGAGCCAGTGCAAGCTACATAGGCTTTTGATTTGTGAGAAGAGCCAGGCATGGGATGGTAACATTTTGAGAACAAGACACATATAGTAATTTGTGCTTATGGACTATATATTTACCTTAACTTTGAGTGGCACAGTGGCACTCTGAGTAGCATTGCTGCTCTATGATCCAGAATACTTGGCTCGAGTAACATGAGTGAATATTATCTGCATAGATTTTTTTTCTCTTGTATTGTTAGAGGCATGCAGATTAGGTTAATTGGTAATTGCCCCAGCCCACCCCTTAAAAAGTTTTAAATTGATATTGAATATTATATTAACCTAATTCTTTACTCAGAAATGTAACCCAATAAAAAGTAAAATTAAGTAAGTTTTTTTTTTTTTGCAAACATGCAGGATTGCCAAGGCTTCAAAAAACTAATTTTGGCAGATTTACTTTATTCATTTATGCAACCAGATTGGCATAATAGTAGCATGTTTGTTTGGGCACACTGTAAATTAAATTACTTTTTCAAATAGGATTTGAAAAGTACATGTTGCTTAAAGATAAAAGTACCATTACCCATGTTTCATTTTCATGCATGCTACTGGGTGATGATGATTATACTTTCTGTAAATATATAATCAGCTGAGCCAGGGCATGGTATATGTAAGCCTAAGTAATGGCTTTGTGCACCAAGCAGTTCAAGAGAACACCAGTTAAGGTTTTTATATATATATATATATATATATATATATATATATATATATATATATTATTATTATTATTATTATGTTTTTTTTTTTTTTTTTTTTTTTTAAAGAGAGCAGTACTCAACAAACATATTGGTTTTGAGGCTTCCAGTGCCTCAGGTAATCAGAATGCAACTTTATATTGGTTTATTCACATCATTTACTGAAGCTGATGAAACTGCTTTCTACTGTACTGTGTTGGAAAAAAAGCCATGTGTATTCTTGAACATAATAAATACATTAAGTTTGAGTTTATGTATTTTTTTAAATTTATTAACATAATATACATCTTAGATTTAATAGAAAATGAAACCTTCAGTTTAAAAATTCAAGATATATAGTGAATATACAAGTAAGCAGTAATAGAATTTTTTTTAATTTCTGCATTCAGAATGTAAAATTGTTTCCTGTAAATGTCTTTCTACAATATTAGTTTTGAAGAAAAACAATCATGGTTATTTGTACTGGCAATTATGAAGTATCAAACTACTGATCTACAGAACCTTACTTTGGTGGTCCATAATTAAGTGGGCGTTTTAAGCCCTAGAAAACTAAAGATTTCAGATATGTTTTTGTTTTATTGATTAAGGATTTCATTGAGTAAAGTAAAATACATTAAGACAAAGTAACATGGACTTTTGAATGTCAAAGTATTTCTTTCAAACTAGGTTAAACTAGACTGATTTCATTCCACTATTTTGTTAAAAGATGCCATTTTTTCCAGAAATAAATGTTATGGAAAATATTTATCTGAAAATATTTAATTCTTAATACCACTATCAGCTAATGTTGGATCAAGATAAACATTACCCACTAAAACACATTTAATCAGTCTTCATTTTAAGATAAGAAATGCAGATGGGCCACATTGTACAATGTTTTTTAAAGTATGCAAATTCCATTCAAAGCAGTACAATGTCATGAATGCTGCGATTTCTAATGCAAAAACTGCAAACATGAAAAATTAAATTTTCAGGAATTAAATTGGTGACCTAAAAGGTCTTTATGAACAGTCCTAAAATACATGGCTGTCGACTTTCCAGCAAATATATAATTAGGACATTAGAAACGTTTTGCAGACACTAGAGTGTAAAACTACAGTATGTAATACAAATTTGGCATTCAGTTGTAGGTAGAATAACCTGTTAAGCCTGCTGAATGTTAAACTTCCTAACCCTGAACCCAATTCTTTCTGACAGTAATATTATGCTGCTACCAGCGAACTTTAATTTCCTACCCTCAAATAGGTCAAATCTATTCTATCTAAGCCAAAACGATTCAAAATTTCTTCAATGACACACATTGCCAATTTATCATTCTCTAGTTAGTTCACCTACATCTGCCGCCAACTGCTTTTTTTCTATATGGCTTAAAAACCAGTAGCTGAGTAATCTGTAATATAAAAGACACCACTGATTACCTACTAGTAATCTGTGTGTTCCTTTAGATTAGCAAGTTGTTCCATCTATGTGAAGCAAGATCAGTCAGCATTTGGGAAAACTGGGTTCAAGGCTAGTTTATCATAATTATTCGACCTACTGGACTGGCCGCTTCTGATTCCACATGCACATTTGGCTTGGAGTGGGTTATCTTGTGCAATAGCATTACAATACGTATGGTGGTAGCTGAAAAACTGTAAACATATCTGCAAATAAGGGACACAAAGTATGTTGAAGATGTTTTTTTTGTGGATTGATAAAACAATTAGCATTCCACTGTGCTGCAGGCACTGGTGCAATACCATGCTGTCCTTGACTGCTTGTTTATGTCAAACATATCTATAAAAGATGAAATCTTGCCAAATATGAAATACAACCAATTACTCTTGTGGTACAACTGGCAAACTGCCTTTATTTTATATACAGCAGCAGCTTTCTATTACTAATGCCACCCCAAAGACACTTTAAATTCAGAATCAAACTACAGTTATTTACATATTTTTTAGCAGTTGGAACACAAGCAGGTAAAACAACTTACCAGGGCCATTGTGAGTAATAGGTGTGGAACTGGCAAATATAGGGTACAGAGTTCCATTCGTTAGCCACAACATCATGCTGCCTGGCTCTTCAATAAACATTTTGCTAATATTTGGAAAGAAAAGTGTTTAGGTGATAGTGCCGTGAATCTTGGTAAAAGACATACAAGTCCAGTTGATGATGTGCTTCTCAGTAGGGCTATTTGTTTAATTGTGCTCAAGAATATTAAGCAGAAAGAGCTTCTCTGTAAAGCAGTAGTTGTGTGCTTTTACATATACAATATGTAAGTACCAAGAACCCCTGTAATGTTAGATTAATGCAAAAAGAAACTAGTTGTTAGAAGTTAAAAAAAAAATCTGAAAAAGAAAAGTATATTGTGAAAGAAACTCCAATACGGACTGAAACAACAATTAAGGAACTTAAGGTGGGAATCTTTTTTTTTTTTTTTTAAATATAGCTTTTGTTCCTATTGTGTGTGTTAAAGGTGTAGTAGAAGAGAATAAATTTCCCAGAAGAGGCCAAGAGATGGCAGGTGTGTTTGTGGTCAGAATGAAGTTAATAGATCCTGCAAAATAAATACAATTAATTCTTACACAGTTTGTGCGAGCCTGGGTTAGCCCAATCACCCACAGACAGGAACCAAGGCAGCAAGTCCATGTTTTCAGAATAACTCTGGCAAAGTCCAAGTGTGTGTTCTAAACTTGGACCCTCTGGTTTGGATACGTTGACTAAGGATACTAGAGGTGGAAAAGTAAGCATCTACAAATGATGGTGTTTTGACCTGCTAAGCTAAAGTTTCCCTATTAATATAACATATGGTCACTTAGCACCTGGATTAGCACATTAGTTCTCAGTCAGTTATAAATCCAAACTAAACATTTATAGGAGATTTTTGAACAATGTCTAGAACATCAGTTCAGCAGAAAGTACTGTGTGCAACACTAAGCTTTCTTATTTTTATTCCAACCACGCCTTTATTTGGAAAAAGCAGGACTTGTTTCACCTCAATATTTGGTATATGAAGTGCTCGGAGTCTATTTATCCACTCAGATGAGCACACCTTAATGCATAATTAGCTTTGCAGTCTATTAGCTGAGTGAAGTAAAAAAAGAAAGCTTATAAATTTCAGAAAGTGTAGCTTATACCAAAAGTGTAAGATCCCACAGACTCTAGCCCAAGGTAAACTAAACACAGAGGCATTTGCATGCAGTATAAGGGCAGCACTGTCATTAGTTCTGCTATCTTATTTCCAAGATACTGGATTTGTACTAGATGTGTGTGTTTGTTTCTCTCAAGATCCTTTCCACATTTTCCCCCATGGACTTTGTAGGTGACACTTAATTGGCTTAGCATAAATGACTCTGGATATTAGGATTAGAATGCCTGGCATTGGGCAAGGAAGAAAACCGTACCATATACAGCATGAAGTTCCCTGTGTTTACATGGGTGTGATGATAAAGAGATGTCTGTGCAGTTTATGAGGGGCACTCAAGTGGTTTAGTGATTAATATATTTGTGTCAGCTATTTAAAATGGCTGACACAACTGGACCCATTCCCTGTCAATCTCACAGCCGATTGCACTTTCCATTGACATCTATGAACAATGTTTACATAGGTCCATTCATTACAAAGCAAGCATTTCAAAATCGCTTTCCATTGACATCTATGAACAATGTTTACATAGGTCCATTCATTACAAAGCAAGCATTTCAAAATCGACACTAAATATGACATCTTTCACTTAGGCTAATCTTTCACTTAGGCTAATTTCTACATAAATAAAGAATATCTTGAAAGCACAGTGGAGAAGATGAAAGACTAATTAAATAAGGCCTAGCTAAGCTATTAAAAATATGGTTATAGTTGAGATATTTCAAATGTAAGAGATGAGCCTTTAAGTGACATATGAACGTGTCCACATCTGCAGTCTCACAAAAAAACTGATTTCCCAGTGAGTAGGACGAACTGTGCTGTCATTACCTGTAGCAGTAAGTTATTTTTATACTTTACATCAGAGGATTCATTCTAATTCAATAAGAGTTTAAACACAAAAAACACATAGCTTCATCAATGCTGATTGATGTTTAAGAAGCTATGTATAAAACAGAGGGTAGGGTGGCACAGTGAATGGGGATGCCTCTTCACAGGTTCCACACCCCATCATTGTCTGTGTGGAGTTTACATATTCTGCATATACATTATGAGATTCATTTTCCTCTAGATCTCTCTGGACTTGTGTGTTGGGTTAATTGGCTCACTGTGACTGTGTCTGTTGGTGGGTATTATGATATACTAGGGCCCAGTGTTGCAGGAACAGTCTCCAGCTCATGGATTTCCTGCTTTGAATTTTAAGGTTAATGTTATTTATAGTCATTATAGATGACCACATACACCACCCCACTCAAAAGATATAATCAATGTTTCTCTTTTTTTTGTGATCATTTCAAAAGGGAGAAAAATGTGGAGACAAAAACAACATGGAGGGATTTCTTAAAAACCAGGGAGATTTTTTTTTCACATGTGAATTACCTTCCTTTGGAAATTGACCTCTATATCTACCACATCTTCACCACCTTCAAATGCTTAAAGGAAGCATTATCCAGCAATAATCAACATACTGAACATCTCAACAAACGCTTACTGCTCCTTCCCCTCATCCACTCAGAGTGTAACTGGTTGGTGGTTGGAGTGGTCTAGGATTGATGGGACATCAGACAGTGGCATGCTTGTCCCACTCCAGCCTGTTCCCTTGCTGTTATCTTTCATAACTTTTTAACAAGAGTCAGTTGTTGGGTTAGCTTTGCAAGCTTGTAATTGAATCTTTTAAGTATATTTGAGTATAAAGTACCACTTGTAAAAACCGCTCCCAAAGCATCAAGCTATATTTAGAAATTAAGCAGTAAATGGAATACAGAGCAAGTGCTGAAAGGGAGTGTCATTATTATTTAAATGGTTATATTCGCTTTTTTAACATCTTTTGGTTATAAATAATACTGTGGTTTAATATTATATTTTGAGATAAACACTACCTTGAGCTGTTCCATTTTAAAATGAAACTTCATATCGGACAACAGAATAGCGCCTTTATGATTTTGAGTGATGTTTCCTATAAGATTTATATACAAAGAGTAAATTAAACTTTTAATATCGTTAAAGAATACATGCAATTGAGTTTTTTTTTCATTAGTATGATACAATTATTTTAACTTGTTTTGGATAAAAATATGGTCATCATTTGTGAATATTCGTGTATCGCAAAAACGTGCTATAATTTTGCAGATAGTGTGCAGGTGCAGTATACACGTTGAAAGTCGGATTAGATTTTTCATCAGAATCGTTTAAAATATTTTAGTACAACGGTAAGTCGCAACATAATTTATTTCTACAACAAGACAAGGTTTCATTTTTTCAAACTCTTATTATATACACATGTATATTACGAAAGTGGTTTGGTTTTTCAAAATTGGAGGAAAATTGTCTTGCTGTTGGCGGAATTTTGACAGTAGTACCAGGCATCCCTGATTATAATAGCTGACTAGTGTAAAAGGTGCTCTTTTCCCAGCACTTCTCTGCGTAACTAGACGTACTCACCTGCGCTTGAAACTCTGTCATCTCAAAACTGCTTCCGCGCTTCGTGTTGGGTTGGGACTTCCGCTCACGTTTTATTCTCAGCCACCCAACGCCCTTGTCGCTCAAATGTTACTGGGCGGCTGCCTCGCACATACCTGTACCTGAACCGGCGCAGACCCCGCCTCCTCCCTGGAGCAATTCTCTGCGGCGCATCAGGTTTACTGTTCCCCAGTGGCGTTGGTTGGGCTTTAGTTTACACACGTTTACTAGAACTCGGTTACCCGTCTGAGCGAAAAGTAAGTAGTTAGTTAATCACGATTTAAAGGACAAGTTGGTTGTAGCGAAGCTGCTTATTTGTTTGTGGAGTCTACTGGTCTGCTCACCTGCAGGCGCCGCCCGGAGAGAAGCCACTCTCGACGCGCTACTTTTTCTACTCCATTTTAGAGAGGTAAACCTTGAAAGATTATTAATGGTTGTTTATTTCTCCTGCTTTTAGATAGCTTTTTGTTTGTGCAGATTTCTGTCGGGCATATATGGCTTTAACGTTTGGCTTTCCCGAGTATTTTATTTTTTGTTTTACTTTCGTTACACTGTAACCCCTTCCCAGCCGTGTCCATTAAATTAATCGGTCGTATAAGAAAATAATTCGACTTTTATTGGTACAACAGTTTAAGTCAATACCACGTGTCGTCTTGTTTGACTGGCTGTGCGTGTCTATTTAAGCGCAGAATACACGTAACATGCGTCATTTTGTTCCTTCAAATTTCACGACTTATGGAGATATAGATTGTAAGGAATCTTACATCTTTTAGATTTATTCATTGAGCTTAAAAGTGCCTGAGAATTTGTTAACACTGATCGTTTTGGCGTTTTTGAACACGCAGTCACACATGACATTTTGCCAAATTTGTGCAACCCAAATGCTTTCCTTATTATCTCCCGAAGTGCTGATGTGCGCAAGTGTTTCTGAGCTTAGGCAAGCAAATTGGGATGTAGCCTTAAGAAATAAGCGAACTATAAATTTGACAGTGTAAAGTTAACAGGAAAATACAGCTGTGGGGTTTTTCTTTCCAGTGTGTTAAGTTTTACCAATAGTACTTTTTGTAGGATTATTTTTATACTTGAAGTAAACATCTACATGAATAGTGTGAGTGACTTTGGAGAGAGAGGATATGTAGTGAGGTTTAAGTCAGTAAATCTGCGCGCAATAAGTACTATATATATTTATTTAATTATATGTGTGTGTGTATATATATATATATATATATATATATATATATATATATATATATATATATAAAAAATGTGTATTATATGTGTGTATATGTATATATACAGTGCATCCGGAAAGTATTCACAGCGCATCACTTTTTCCACATTTTGTTATGTTACAGCCTTATTGCCAAATGGATTAAATTCATTTTTTTCCTCAGAATTCTACACACAACACCCCATAATGACAACGTGAAAAAAGTTTACTTGAGGTTTTTGCGAATTTATTAAAAATAAAAAAACTGAGAAATCACAAGTACATAAGTATTCACAGCATTTGCTCAATACTTTGTCGATGCACCTTTGGCAGCAATTACAGCCTCAAGTCTTTTTGAATATGATGCCACAAGCTTGGCACACCTATCCTTGGCCAGTTTCGCCCATTCCTCTTTGCAGCACCTCTCAAGCTCCATCAGATTGGATGGGAAGCGTCGGTGCACAGCCATTTTAAGATCTCTCCAGAGATGTTCAATCGGATTCAAGTCTGGGCTCTGGCTGGGCCACTCAAGGACATTCACAGAGTTGTCCTGAAGCCAGTCCTTTGATATCTTGGCTGTGTGCTTAGGGTCGTTGTCCTGCTGAAAGATGAACCGTCACCCCAGTCTGAGGTCAAGAGCGCTCTGGAGCAGGTTTTCATCCAGGATGTCTCTGTACATTGCTGCAGTCATCTTTCCCTTTATCCTGACTAGTCTCCCAGTTTCTGCCGCTGAAAAACATCCCCACAGCATGATGCTGCCACCACCATGCTTCACTGTAGGGATGGTATTGGCTTGGTGATGAGCGGTGCCTGGTTTCCTTCAAACGTGACGCCAGAGTTCAATCTTTGTCTCATCAGACCAGAGAATTTTCTTTCTCATGGTCTGAGAGTCCTTCAGGTGCCTTTTGGCAAACTCCAGGTGGGCTGCCATGTGCCTTTTACTAAGGAGTGCCTTCCATCTGGCCACTCTACCATACAGGCCTGATTGGTGGATTGCTGCAGAGATGGTTGTCCTTCTGGAAGGTTCTCCTCTCTCCACAGAGGACCTCTGGAGCTCTGACAGAGTGACCATCGGGTTCTTGGTCACCTCCCTGACTAAGGCCCTTCTCCCCCGATCGCTCAGTTTAGATGGCTGGCCAGCTTTAGGAAGAGTCCTGGTGGTTTCGAACTTCTTCCACTTACGGATGATGGAGGACACTGTGCTCATTGGGACCTTCAAAGCAGCAGCAATTTTTCTGTAAAATTCCACAGATTTGTGCCTCGAGACAATCCTGTCTCGGAGGTCTACAGACAAATCCTTTGACTTCATGCTTGGTTTGTGCTCTGACATGAACTGTCAACTGTTGGACCTTATATAGACAAGTGTGTGCCTTTCCAAATCAAGTCCAATCAACTGAATTTACCACAGGTGGACTCCAATTAAGCTGCAGAAACATCTCAAGGATGATCAGGGGAAACAGGATGCACCTCAGCTCAATTTCGAGCTTCACGGTAAAGGCTGTGAATACTTAAGTACATGTGCTTTCTCAATTTTTTTATTTTTAATAAATTTGCAAAAACCTCAAACTTTTTTCAAATTGTCATTATGGGGTGTTGTGTGTAGAATTCTGAGGAAAAAAATTAATCCATTTTGGAATAAGACTGTAACATAACAAAATGTGTAAAAAGTGATGCACTGTGAATACTTTCCAGATGCACTGTGTGTGTGTGTATATATGTATATATATAAAATGTATGTGTGTATATGTGTATGTATATATATGTGTGTACTGTATGTGTGTGTGTGTGTATATATATATATATATATATATATAATATATAGTCTTTCAAAATATTACCTTCATGCTTTGAAAATGTAAAGTTTTATGCTGTACTTCGGTGCCAATGACAATTATCATTTAAAAATGTGCATTGTTCTTTCTGTTCTCTTAACTATCAGAAAATTGTCGATTGTCCTTAATTTTTATGAAAAACAGTAACAGTTTCTAAATTATATTTTATATCTTCATATTTGCATGCTAGCTAATGTCATCCCCTCTGCATTTTTGGATAGACTGAAGTGCTTTATTACAAGAGACAACAAAAAATAAACAAAAGAACGTGACCCTTTAAAAGTAGGGGACAAAAAGCTTACATGATGCTTGAAAGCCTTAACAATTCCCCAGAATATCATGTTTTCTTTGAAAGTTTGTGCTGTTTCCTTCAAGTTGTTGATTCATTGTTTAATTTTTTTACTTAGTAGTGCTTTTTAAATCGTATAGAATTTTTAACCTATTTAAGCTGCTCCTGACTTAAATAAGCAGTAACACCTCTCTATTCATTTATTATTAAACTTGCTTAGTACAGTTAAAACACAGTGGAACCATAACCTTTGACAGCCAACAGTTTCTACCTAAAATATAACCTGTAAGATGACAAATTTCAGTTCATTATTGAATGTTGAAGAAATTGTCTGCAACTTTCACCACACTAGTATTCTGTCCTACAGTTTATAAATCACAAAATCTTCACATGAGCACTGGAACCATGAGGTGAAACATTAACACCTTCTGACAGATATGTGCAGAAAACCTACATCTTGCATAAGCCACAAAACCTTCTGACTGATTTGAGTTTTATGTACCACGACAGAAGGGGGGTTGAAAGGGAGGCAAAGATTGTGACTGAACTTGCCATCCCTGTCAACCCTTCATACAGTGCTGGCATGTAACAGGCAGTATATACTATTGGCTGTCAAAAAAAGGAGTGAGCACGACTGTGCTGGAAGGTCTGCTTGCAGTCGCTATATTTGACATGCCCAGTGATTTCAGTCGTGTACATTGACATGGTCTGTTGATGAGATCAGCAACAACAGTCGGTTAGTTTGACACACCCAAGTACTAGAAGGCACATAATGTGACATTGACTTTAAATGTCTTTGAAAATGGAAATGAAAGTTGCTTAATACCTAGTATATGTCAGCAAAGATCATGTGGGTGATTCTTTGTAATTCTTTCAATATATTCTGTAATAATGTATGTGAATATGAAATTACACAATGTGAAGGCAGCACAATCCCTGAAAGATGTGTTGGAGTAAAGTTTAAAAAAAAAAAATATAGTAAATTGCAGTCATGTTCATAAGTCAAGAGGAGGGAAAACAAAACATGCAGCATAAGCTCATAGTCAGAACGATTACACAGTAAATGTGGCGATACTAGAGGAGAAATGCTACATGGTTCAGTCTTCGTAAGACACTTTTGTGTCTTTATAATAACTGTTATAGTTCAGCCAGAGATCTCTGTGTGGTGTGTGTGTGTATATAGACTCTTGTAAAGAGAGTGTAGGCTATATGGTTTCGGGGATAAAATATCTTATTGATTTTTAATGATAAACACTTGGACATAGCAGAGAAAATGATTACTTGATTGATTAGTTATTTTTAAAAGCTTAATTGGATTGTAAAGTTTGACTTTACTCATTCATTGCCCATTAAAAATGGGTTTGGGGGCAGGTTACAAGAGTGGCCAGTAATTATAAGGGTAAAATGGGGCAGGATAGGATGGCTTGTGTAGTGGGCACGTCCAGGTTATGCTTGAAGTATTGGTACAAATGTTCATATTACATTTCACTTTTACAGCACCATATTAAAATGTATTCTGTTAAGAGAGGGATTGTACATAGCAATTTGGTTGTGTATGACTGTCTGACATTTAAATGTAATTTAAAGGGTTTTAGGGTTTATCCTTTGCACATTTTGGTGTACTCTCAAATTGTTAGCATTAGTTTGCATTTTATTTTCATGCTTCCCTCAATCCTTTTTCCAAGTCCATTATCTTCAGCAGGGTTATGGAGAAGCTGGGGCCTATGCCAACAAGTATTGGCCTCAAGGCAGGAACAATCCTGGGGCAGGGTACCAGGCCATGACAGGGTTACCACACACACACTAATTTAGCAGCATTTCCCTTTTTGTATATAGCGTTGCAGAACTTTTTTGCAACTTTTTGCACCATTTGTTTATTTACTTGTTGTGTTCTACATATATGTCTGCACTGAAGGAGCTGCTTTTAATCTCATTGTACATGTGTATAGTGACAATAAAAGGCATTCTATTCTATTTTATTGATGAATTAGTAAGTTATTTTTTTGTTCCTTCATTCTGAAATGGAACATTTACAGAATGTTCCAAATCTTTCAGAAAACTGTTTTCACTGTACATTAGCAGAAAGTATGGCTTGGAGGAATTTTGTTTAATAAATTAACCTAATTTGCAGCCCTTTTTCTGTGTGCAGAAGCATGACAGTTTTATTCTAGTGTATAACATGACGAATGAGCACTTTTCTACAAGCATTTTGGAGGTGCTTCTTAGTTGCTAAATCCATTGGCCTAGATATGTGGCCTCCCGGAAGATCCTGGTGTGGATTGTCTGGATGGGGAACATCTGTACAGGTGATAGCTCTAACCCCGACTGAGTAGTGGAAGGTGGAACTGGCAGCACGAATGTGTGCAGACAGGCAATGGAGAAGGTAGATAACAATGGATAGAGCCAGGGAACACTGGGGTGATTGCAACAGCTTTCCATGGAGACAAAGGAAAAAAGCAGTAGGTTTCGGCTGCAGAATAACACTTAGAAAGCAATATTTCTTGCTTTCCATCCCAAAAACTTAAATATTATGAAGTTTAGAAAATGGCAAAATCACATCCATCCATCTTCCTAAATGAACTTTAGGAGTAAAGTATAAGCAAAATGAAACTGGTCTCTTCCACTGCTCTTTATTTAAAATATCTGTACACAAGTATTTGTGTAGCTTAAATTAATAAGGTGTTCAATTTTTGATCTCATGCCATGTATTAATCCGCTGAAAAAATGTTACACATTTTATAAGTTGACAAATACAAACTCTTTGTATTGAGCACAAAATAGGAACCGTTCCTAAATATGCCATTCTATTACAAAATGGGCTCATACTTGCATACAGTGGATGAATTTTAAAGATTGCCAAGTTTTTTGTTTTTTTTGGGGATACTGTACCTAAGAATCTTAATTGAATGTTAAACTCCACACGCAGTGATCATGCTGCCTATTTTATACATTTATTTATTTGAATTTCCACTGCTTATCCTTGCCTATGTATCTCTCCATGACTTGAAAATAAAATACAAAGAAAGGTACCCTGCAGTGGTGCATTTATGAGGTTTTTAATAATATTTTTGTTTATGTAGTAAAATGAAATAATTATATGGATATGATGCTGGCACATATAGCCTCCTATATAAGACTGAGTACTTTTTAACTATTTATGGCCATGACTTTAGTAAAATTAAGTGTGTCAGCAATATGCTGGAATGTTTTGGCAAGACATTTTTAGTGTATACAGTATAATATGATGTGTACTAATAAATAAAAATCTCAGCCAGACTAAGTTGACTTGACCTGTATTTTAATGTTTTACAATCTTGACAGGATAAATTGACACTAGCTGATCCTGTGGTTTTAGGAGAGTCAAAAGGTGTTTTATACATTGCTTTGGTAAGGTCCTTACACTTTTTTTTTTTTCCTGTAAAAGGATTTTTTTTTTTAAATTTGATATCCATTTGTGTAGAACCTTTTATTAATTTCAGATACTTGGGAAGTACAGTGATTCTCCCCTACCATGAATAATCCTTAAATGGCAAGGTATCTGAGTAATTTGTCAGATGGTGATTATGCAAGTGCTAATCTCTAACACTTCACTGACAGTTGCTTGGAGAATATGTTTTGAGGGATGGACAGTATAACTATACCCTTTTTTATTTTTCTTTTAGGATAATCCTATCTTCAGTCCAGTTTACTTCGGAAAATGTCATCAGTGGATCATTACAGATACTTCATTTTTAACCAAAGAAGTGTGACTGTCCTGGGACTCCTACAGATTGCTTGTGCAGGGTTATGTGTCGTTTGTGGTTTTATTGATGCAGCCTTCAGAAAAGACACAATGCTAAGTAACACAAGAGCACCAGTGTGGGCAGGAGCGGTAAATAACTTTTTAACCATTAAACTTTTGAATATTTTCTAAAATTAGTATCAATTAATGGGGCAGAATGATGTTTTAGATTTGTAAGGCATTGAATTTCTGAATATGTTTTGTAATTTAGTACTCTATTTTGTAATAAGCAAGATTGATCCAGGAATACCACATTTTAGGCAAATGTGCTTTGAGTGGGGACTTCATATGTTTTTAATAAATGGGCCACATTTTAAATTTAATGCTTGATTTAATATTGCATGCTTGATGGGGTTGGATACGGTGGTTAATGCACTTTTAATATTGCAGTAGTATTTATTGCAAAATATCAATATAGTATGGACAGGTATCAAGATTTCTTTTCTCTCTAAAGCATTTCAGAATGAATTTAAAAATGCGCCGTTTTCTACATTCCCATTGATGACCATTGTTCGGTGTAACATGTTAGAAGTAACATGCATTACATAGGTTAATTTTTAAAGCAACAAGTAATGCAGTGCTTATTTTACTGCAGTACAAATATCTTTTTTGTTTTTCCTTAATATTGAACACACACAGGTATGTGTTGATACCAAAGCTTATTTCCAACACTCCAACACAAAAAAAAATACTGTTATTTCGCAATATTGTTATTTTAAGTAATGTTAGGCATGCATGTGCTCCAGCTGCTACCGTATGGTAATGGCTACTAAATGGGAGGTGAAGCACATGCATAGCATGCAATCACATGAAGAGAACTGAACACATTTTTTTATGTATCCATGTAATCCTGCAGGGCAAATTTATTACGCCCAGTTTAGGGTCACAGGGAGACAGTGATTATTGTAGTAGCACTAGGTGTAGGCAAATAGCAAATGAGGTGGGCTGGTACGGCAGTCCTTTGCAGGGTTGAATCGCACAACCAAGCAGAAAAGTGTGCTGTGTGCAGTCCAGTAACAGGAGCCTAATAATAACGTGTCAGTTTAATCTTCATCCAGCTGTTTGTTATGGATGTGTTAAAACAGTGTGATCTTGTGACTCTGGGTGGCCAGTTTTCATACTGCACATCTTAAGGGGCTCACCATTGGGATGGATGTTATTTACTTCATAGCACACGAAGGACTAAACATATTTATAAAACGCAAGAAAATTCTTAAGTTTGGCTGTGTTTCTGGTCTTTTTCATGAAGGTTCATATACAGGTAAAATTCCGTTACAACGAATATCTTTACAACAAAATTTTCATTACAACGAAGTATTTTTATGGTCCTAACCATTTCCCCATATGACACGAGTCTATAGAAATCTCGTTACTATGAAGTAGGGGTGTGCGATATTGGGGAAAAAAAAATACAGTAATCCCTCCTCCATCGCGGGGGTTGCGTTCCAGAGCCACCCGCGAAATAAGAAAATCCGCGAAGTAGAAACCATATATTTGTATGGTTATTTTTATATTGTCATGCTTGGGTCACAGATTTGCGCAGAAACACAGGAGGTTGTAGAGAGACAGGAACGTTATTCAAACACTGCATACAAACATTTGTCTCTTTTTCAAAAGTTTAAACTGTGCTCCATGACAAGACAGAGATGACAGTTCAGTCTCACAATTAAAAGAATGCAAACATATCTTCCTCTTCAAGGGAGCAAACAAATCAATAGGGCTGTTTGCTTTTAAGTATGCGAAGCACCGCGGCACAAAGCTGTTGAAGGCGGCAGCTCACACCCCCTCCGTCAGGAGCAGAGAGAGACATAAAAAAATCAATACGTGCCCTTCGTGCTTTTAAGTATGCGAAGCACCGTGCTGCATGTCACTTCACGAAGCAGCTGCTCAGAAGGTAGCCAACGTGAAGATAATCTTTCAGCATTTTTAGACGAGCGTCCGTATTGTCTAGGTGTGCGAACAGCCCCCCTGCTCACACCCCCTACGTCAGGATCAGAAAAAGTCAGCACAAGAGAGAGAGAGAGAGAGAAAAGTAAGCTGGGTAGCTTGTCAGCCATCTGCCAATAGCGTCCCTTGTATGAAATCAACTGGGCAAACCAACTGAGGAAGCATGTACCAGAAATTAAAAGACCCATTGTCCGCAGAAATCCGCGAACCAGTAAAAAATCCGCGATAAATATTTAAATATGCTTACATATAAAATCCGCGATAGAGTGAAGCCGCGAAAGGCGAAGCACGATATAGCGAGGGATCACTGTATCTCTATTTTCTGGGACTTTGACGATAATGATAATTCCAAGATATTCTGCATCCTTTAAACATGTGTTTGTAAGTCTTCTTAAGATCTAGCTTGGTCTTGGCAATAGAAAATTAATTGTAGCTTAATGAAATAGCTAAGGAAAACAGGTCTTATTTATTTAATTAAAACTGAAGTAAAATACCCAGGTCCTTTCTGTGTGGAGTTCACGTGCTCTCCCCGTGTTCGCGTGGGTTTTTGCCGGGGGCTCCTGTTTCCTCCCACAGTCCAAACGTGTGCAGGGTAGGCTGATTGACGAGTCTAAATTTACCCTGTAATTGTGCGAGTGTGGCTGTGTAAGTGTGTGCATCCTGTGGTGTGTTGGCACCCGCCCAGGGTTGGTTCGTGCATGTTGTTCCCGGGACAGGCTCTGCCCACCCCCCCGACCCCAGTTGGGATTAAGCGGTTACAATAATGGATGGGGGGAATGGATGAAGTAAAACAAAAACATTAAATTCACCAGTCAACTTATTACAGTATGGATTATAGTACATAACTGAACAGTGGCCTACAGGATGTACACAAACATTTGCACTGAGACCAACAAAACTATTAAAATGAGAGCACCTACTATTCATGTAAACAAGCTATAAATGCACAGGGAATAAAATACCTGAACATCACAATTATAGGCCATGAACTGAACATGTGCGGCATGCAAGCAAGAACACAAATCTAACATACTGTAAACATCTAAACATCCATTGAATACTGCAGAAGTAGCATTTGTAAACAATTTTTACACAAACTAATGCTATTAAAGAAATTACTAACTTCCTTTGTCCAATATTGCGCAAAGTTATGAGTTTTGAGAAAGTTACTAGAACTGTAAAATTCTACTGGAGAAACTTCAAGTTGTGTGACAGGAACACCAGCCTGTCCACAGCATCTGGCTTCAAAACAGCACGGTTACATGTTACAACATTTTCTCCAGTGCTGAAAGCCCTCTCAGAAGCACTGCTTGAGGCAGGAATGCACAGGTACTTTTTTTGCTAGTTTCCCCAATCTGGGGAAATTTACTTCATGTTTTCCACCACTCAAGTGGATTTACCTCACTGTCCACCTCGGGAATCATTAAGTAGCTCTTGATCTCTTTTTCAATGGCAGTGGGCAGAGACTCGTCTTCTTTTTTTGAAATAGCTGCCAAAAGACTTTTTTGCTCCCTCCCTTGCGTCATCACCTGATCCAGTTTCTGTAGCCATCGGGTGAGCTGAAGCAGTTGAGGGTCCTGAGGTAGGGCTGTCTTCCTCTGTCGCCACAGCCATAAGTTCTCTCGCAGCTGCCATCGTAATGGCTTCGATCCTGTCATTAATATTAAAGCAATTTTTGAATCGTGGGTCAAGTGTGGATGCTAAACCCAACAGCTTGTCTACACAGTCCTCTGTGTATTTGGAGTTCAGATACTCTAGAATGGCTTGTTTGATCTTTTTGGTTAGGTCTGTGTCATCAGACTTCACCTCCAGGACATCAGAGTTGAACAAGGCCAGCACAGGTTTTAAGTAAGAAACTGTTAAAAGTTGCTCATCTGAAAGAGCATCTGTGAACTCCAGAAGAGGGCCTAGTGCTTTACTTACTGCCTCCAGCACTTCAACATCTTGCCATGTTGGGACAAGATGCCTGTGCTTTTTGTCTGCAGTCAAAACATGACGAATGGCTTTTTCTTGTTCAATAAATCCCTCTGTCATGCGCTGTCTTGAGCCCCCATCTTGTTGGTGACTCAGTGATAAGTTTATGCATTGGAAGTTTGAGCTGCTCTTGTGCATTAACAAGTGCTTTCTTCTTTTTCCAGCTACTGGAAAAAGCTCCGACCACCTTTTTGCAAACTCCCATGGCTCTGTCTATCCTTGGATCCCACATGCTCCTCTCTGGAAAACATTTAATATAAAATTTAATGGAACATTCAAAGTGTACTGTATATAATAATTGCATTACAACATTCTTATTTTTATTGTATAATGTAATGTATTATTTGAAATTATATTGAATTATATTTTTGTCATCTACAGATTTACTTATCAGGTCTTTTTGTATTTTTAAATGTCATAATAAATACGATCAATTTAACCTAAACTGCATTTTATAGAGGAACCCCAAATTACTCACCAATTGCAATATGAAGCCTATGCCCAAAACAAGGTAGCCTCTTCCAGTTATTAATCCGTAGTGCACTGACAACGATAGCCCTGCTGTCTGTTGTCATGCAAACCATGAGGTCTTCTCGCAGTGACCATGATGCCAGCACATCTTTCAGATCTTGCGCAATGATGTCGCCAGTGTGATCTTCTGGGAAGTAGGATGTTTGCAAACAGAAGCTTTGCAGTTGCCAGTTTTCGTCAATGAAATGCACAATCGGGGAGAGGTATGGCTCGGATGTTCGGCTTTACCATAAATCCGTTGTTGTGGCAAAATGTGAAACCTTTTGCAGTTTATGCGTCAGAGTTTGGCGACACGAATCATACAGCATAGGCGTAGCTGTTTGACTGAAATATTTTCGGCCAGGCAGTGTGTTCCTTGGGTTTAAAGTATTCAAAAGTTGTTTAAAACCATCTCTCTCAACCACTTGAATTGGCACCATATCTTTTGCGATGTAATTGGTGACGGCGTTTGTTATGTCATGCCATCTGTTGCTTTCTTCTAAGGCACTTTTTTGCAGAATGAGTCCGCTAAAGTTTGCTGAGTGTGTTTTTGTGCTTGTACCTTGGTTACTTTAGACTTGTGCTGGACAGTTGACTCCTTAAGCTTTTCTTATTCTTCGTATTCTGTGTGGTGGTTAGTTCGCAAATGGTGAAACAAGTTAGTTGTCGAGCTGTCTTTAACGGCAACTGATTTACCACATAGTTTGCAGATTGCCGTCTTTTAAGCAACATCAGTCTTTTCAAAACCAAACCACTGCCAGAGTGAGAATGAACCACATCTGTTAATTGCATCTGACGACGTAGATGGCGAGGCTGTTTTATCGTCTGGCGCTGTTTGTTCACTCATTTTGAGGCAGCGAGCGACATTAACTTGCGGCTTGCTCGATGTGCACGCCTACGTAACTTGCGTTACGCACACACAGTGGTCTATACTTTTGCATTGGTGAATGAACTCTGTGTTTTGGTTTTTTTGCAAAGCGAGTTACATACTCGATAATTTAATCTCGCACATCGTTAAAACAGCAATTAAGATATAATCGTAAACGATGTATATCGGACACGCCTACTATGAAGTACATTCAGCAGATACTTTCATTTCAACGAAGTGCCCAAAAGTCCTTGAAATGCCTGAATGAATCATCCACAGAACAGTTTTTTCTGTGGTCGCAGCTCAGTTGTGCACAATGATCCCCAAACAGAAACATTGTAAAAAAAAAAATTCTTTCTTCGAACTTTGCTCATACTGTGTTTTTGCTGTTTTTGTTTTCGGTGGTTTTCAGTGAATCCTTTTGCTTATTTGAAAAACATCCATTGGAATTTAACTCATTGTCACCCTCCTATAGAAATGGCAGACACGAAAAAATAACAGTTCATATTAGAAGAAAAAAAAATTGTAAGTTTTTGCAGCTCCGGATTGCAGCAAAAAGAAAAAAGATGTTGCCAGTGAATTCAGAATTTCGCAATTGACACCGTCAACTTTCTTGAAAGACCGAGCAAAAAAAGAAGAAAAATCTCGGGTTGCAAATGTATGCCAACTGCTGCATTTGAAGGCGCAGAAAAAGCAGTTTTTATGTGGTTCAGTGATGCTCGTTCAAGAAACATTCGTATTAATGCAGTACTCATTCAAGAAAATGTGAGGTTTCTAAACTTTCTTGGGACCTCCCACAACTGGACAACATGCCGAAAGAGCGTCCCCAAGTGCGATTACCATGACTTTGGAAGACTGTTTATCTGTTGCCAGGGCAACAGCGGTCTCGCGGCTCGGCACTGAAGCAAACAGAAAAGATCTCGATGGGTGATGCAAGGAACATTATAAATACAAGGAACAGGATTACTTGGCCACCAACCTAGCCACAACCCTGCCTGGCTGCTGTGTCTGTGTATAGGAGAGTGGCAGATCCCGCTACAATAAATAACCGTGCTGTTCCTGTTTCAAGCTGAATAAAGCTGGTGTTGCTAAAGACCGAGACTCAGCCTTGTGTTTTGGGGTGCAAGACAGGGACTTATAGCGTGACCCTGATCTTTTAGGACTCTCTTCTATGGTGTCTTACTGCACCGCTGTGAGCCTGCTGTTGCCCTGCCCCGGCATCGGACAAACAATCTTGCACAGACGCAGCAATCACGCTTCGGGACGCACTTCAGCGTGATGGTCCCTTTGGGGGGGATCCCAAAAGAGTTTAGAAACCTCACAATATGAAGAAGAAAAGGATGATTCGGCTCTTGATTGATAACTGTGCTACCCACAACATGCTTCTGCATTTAAATCATGTTTGTTTTGAATTCCTCCCACCCAGTTGCACAGCAGTGCTTCAGCCATTGGATTTGGGCATCATTCGCACCACAATGAAATTTTCATTACAACAAAATATTTTTTTGTTCCCTGGAAGTTCATTGTAACGGAATTTTACCTGTACTTGCTTAGAATTTAATAAATGCTGGCCAATGAAATTTGCAGTTTTTCATTAGAAAAAGTAACACAAAAGTAAAGTACTGTTTGTAACGTACAGTGGAACCTCGAAGTAATTAGCAAAGTAATTTCCCCCATAGGATTGTATGTAAATACAATTAATCCATTCCGGACTGTATGAGCTGTATGTAAAATTTTTTTTATTATTTTTTTATTTATTTATTTTTTTAAGATTTTTAAGCACAAAAATAGTTAATTATACCATAGAATGCACAGTGTAATAGTAAACTAAATGTAAAAACATTGAATAACACTGAGAAAACATTGCAAGAGTTCACGTTATAGCCTTACGAACCACTCTCTGTAAACACTTTTTTTAATGAGTTTTAAGCACAGGGAGAAAAATGAACATTTGAAAAATATGTAATAACATGTGGTGTAATTTATACAAAAACTAACCATAAACAACCAAGAAAACTAACCTTGCATGAGTCGATTTCTGGCATGAAGGAAGTGAGGAGGAACTGCGTGGAGAGGAGATTACAGTTTTGAGGTAAAGTCTGTGACGATGCGGGTTCGCTGTATGCTCCCATCTCGCTTCCGGAACCCTTAAACCCATCACCGTCGGTAATGTTACCGATGTGAGGCACTACAATGGATCTATCGGATGGTACAAAAAGTGCCAAGTGCTTTTATTAAAATCAACAAAACAACAATCAAAAACAAAGTCCAAATTAAAGTGTAGTGCTTTCAGAATCCTTCAATAAATTAATGATCCCATAAAAACAAAAGTGAAGTGGAGGTTAACATCCAACAGAAAAAAGTCTTCATTAAATATGAGGTTAAAACAATGCTCGAGGCAGTCTATTTAAAAACAAGCCCGGTGCATTCTTTAGCTGCCTTCTCAGCCTTATGCGGCCAGCCGTCCTTCTGGTCACTCCAGCTCCTTGATCGCTCAGCTGGAGCGACCACTTCCTTCTGCCCCACTGTCAGCCAAAACACCCCTGCTTGGGCTTACTGTCCAGCTGCCTGCCTGTGAGCACGTGCTCGCTCGCTCCAATAGAAAAAAGTCTTAAATACGAGGTTAAAACAATGCTCGAAGCAGTCTCTTTAAAAACAAGCCCGGTGCATTCTTTGCTGTAGCAATCAACCACTATGCCCCCTCGCTAAGCTGCAAACGCGGCAATTATTTATTTAAAACTGGCCTCTTGACGTGAGCTGTGGACCCGCTGCGCGATGCACGTCTGACCAAGAACAATGTACTGTACAGGGAGAGACTGAACAAGTGCGTAAATCACCAGCATGTACAAACCGGAAGGGAAACGAAATAGAACACAAAGAGTTCACAGTGAATGCACAGAGAGAGACTGAACACGTGCGGAAATCATCGGCGCGTACGAACCGGAAGGGAAATGGCTTTGTTTGTCACCCGAGTGTGTGGTTATGAACAGATGCAAAAGTTTGGCAAACTTTTTTGGTCGTAACCCAATTTGTATGTGGTCCGAGACGTTCGTGACCCGAGGTTCCACTATATTACAAATTATAAAAGGTAGCTGTGTAGCATATTTAGTTTTTTGCATTTAATGAGTAATGTAACTAAGTTACTTTTGAAATTAACTTTCGCAAACACCACTCTTGGTACACAACTAACGTTTGCGCTGCAGAGATACTGGTGGAATATGCTTTAGCTCTAGTTAAGTTAATGATCTTGTCATCTGTGTTCTCAATGTTAGAAGATGGAAAGCACTAGATATGAAATGTGATCCCCAGACGTTGTCCAAAAAAAATCAGATATGCTTACCCGGTATAGAATATCGCTGCCCCTTGCGTTTAGTTTACAAGAATACTTGAAGGCTGAATTATCAACATTTTGCTAAAGGTTTCTTCCTTCTTATTATGCACAAAGAAGTATGAGAATTTTGTGTACAAGAAACTTCAATGGGATTCATTAATTGTTGGATACAATATTAAAGATTGCTCATATTTTATCTCTGGTACGTGGCAATGTTCTGAGCTCCAAACAAATTACACAAAAATAAAGTTAACTTTTTTTTTTTTTTTAAGTAAAAATTACCTTATTCATATACAGTATACTTAATATATTTACTGTGAAACACTTTAATACCTGTTATTAGTAGGCAGCTCTGCGACCAACATTAGGACTCTTTTTACAAAGTATTATCTAAAGTTAAGGGCATGTGATCAGGTCAGGTGTTTCTGTATCGTAGCTTGGATAGATTAAAGTGTTATAGATTTACACAGTTTTGCTTATTATCATTTAATTTCAGTTTCAGTGAAAAGTCAATACACAATAATGGTATTGTATCATAGAGCCTTTGACAATTCCCATCACTTCCTGATAATGCAGTAGTTAGCACTGCTGTCTTTCAGCTTAAGAGGTTCAGGTTCAGTTTGTGACCTTTACATTATCACAGTGGAAAATGTACAATGTGTATTGTCTTTAGGTAATTAGGTCTATTTTCCATGTGAATATGTTCACATTAGGTTGGGGAGTGTAAATAGGCTTTGTCTAAGTAAAAACACACACGTGTGCAGTTTGCTCTGTAATGGAGCAATGTCCAGAGCTGCTCCCTTACTGGTGGCTTTGGCCAAGTCTTTTTACACCTGGGTAATAGATGAAACTTGTTAAGTAAATGGATGTCTCATACAGTGAGGGAGAGGGTTGTGTGTGAAAAAATTAATACATTTTTACTATTAATTTGCTTATTTATTTGATGACGGTCTAAATTTGTCTTGTTTCTTTACATCATGCCTTTGTAAAGAAAATGAATAGATATTTTAGCTAAGAAACTTTCTTAAAAGTTTATTCACATGGCCTGAAGACTAGTTCAGCCCCTTGGCTCTTATTCTTTATTGTGTTAGGTCTACAAAATAGTCATCAATCTTTTTCACCTTTAATAACCATGTTCTTCTTAAAATGCATGTTAAAACCTCAGTAAGTGAATAAAGGCAAATAAAATTCATTAACGCCCCTTGGAAGGAAAATTTATCGGTAAATTTAATTTGTCAATAAACCACGTTAACATTTTCTATATATGTTTTTTTACAATTGTGCTCTATAACTAAACTCTCGCCCCTTGTGGTTTTGAGAAATATAAAATACTTGTGTTTAAAGCAAAATTGTTTCCTTTATGCAGTTGTTTAAAATGTTAAAACAATATGGATGCGGTTGCTGTTACTTTTTTAAGACTTTGTTTAGAAGTGCTTTTGTGCTTCTTAATGAGACAGATTTGTTAGTGATTTTTATTCTGCAATATAAGATATTTTTGATTGTTGTCGGAAGACGAAACATAAAAAATTAAAATATACAGAGAAACAAGATTAATACTACTCCATTTTTTTCCTTCACCTCCTTTCTTTGAAAATATTTTGTGTTCACAGTTGGTGGTAGTTTTACCCAAGTTAGTGTTACAGTTACTTTGGTTTCAGCTGGTTAAGGAAAAGATGCAAGTAAAAGTAGGTTTCTTTTATCCTGCATTTAGTTAAGTGTTGTAAAGCTTAACAAGTTTATATTGTTTATATTAAATCAAAAGTATTTCATTGACAGTTAAAATTTTAAATTGCCAGAGGGCCTCTGCTATTTAACTTATTTTTGGAGTTTGAAACTTTTGTTCTATAGACTAGAAAATACCAGATGTTTTTAATCTGTAAATATCTTGAGTATTAATTATAAGGGTGGCAGTGGACTTCCACTTCATGTACAGTATTCAGCCTCCTAGGTTTGAATCCCTCTTCTGTTTTTTTGACTGTGTAGAGTTTACATGTTGTTTTTGTGTTTGTGTGGGTTTTATACTGCATACCCCCACATTGCCTCCTATTTTCCAAGATGTGGTTATTAGATTAATTGGTGATTACAAATTGGCCCTGTGTAATGTATGTTAGTGTTGGGAGTTGTGGCGGTTGCAGCTACCCTCTTCTGGACTGTTTCCTCGCTCTGTGCCCTGTGCTACTGAGGGTCCTCCGTGACCTTGAACTGGATTAGTCAGTTTTCTGAATGTTAAAGATTAGAGGTGTTTAGAGATTTTTAGCCTTTGACCCATAGTATTGAGAAAATGTTCACTTGAACTATTAAAATGCTTTAGAATATGTTGTTTTTTCCAGGATTTTATTCCTTTTTTTATTCATTGTAGATCATGGGAGTACCAGGTGTATTGGCCCTATTTTCATCCCAAAAAAAGAATCCTGTCTTGGTAAGTGGTGTTTCTGTATTAAGAGCTAAAATAAATTGGAGGTGTTGCCACTTTTAACTGCCATCGTCTTTTTGTAACGGTGCATTTTACATATGTTTGTTCGTCTTCTGTCTTTTATACCCAAACTAATTTCAGACAGCCAAATTTGGAATGAGCTCATTCGTAAGAGAAGTATCACTTGTTGTATTCTTTGCATTAATGTTTTGATCAGCTGATCCAACTAAAGTGTGTGTTCGACTGATAAACTGCACCATTTGGTTTTTTAAAAAAAGGGATGTTTGAACATTGCTTTAAAACATTAATTTGAATTAAACAATTTAATCAGAAAAAAATCACACAGCCGTAGTAACAGGCTTGACTTCATTTGTAATTGAGGTTTAAAGCTTCATACTTCACCTAGTATCTTAGTTGTGGTCCTTAGTGTAAAATGAACTTTAAAAAATCACATTATGACTATATACATGGTGCCCTGAAACAACAGTGCACCCCAATAATAATTTCAGGTAGAGACATTCCTCTTCATTTATAACTTTAAGGTGGCTTTATTATTAGTGATCCATTAAAATGACCCCCAGAACCTCTGTGACTGAGGTAGAAAAATAGGTTAGAAAAATGAATATATGTAGGATATAGCAGGTTGGATAATGGATGGATGGATACTAACTTGCTAAATGTTGAATGGTACATGCATTATTGTATGTTCTGAAACACTTTTTACTTTGAAATGCTGGAGTTTCACAAATTTTAGTGATTTTTACAGAACAGAATTTTTCTTTTATCCTCCAGTAATACTGGATTAATTTTTGTATTTATTCCCAAATTACTGAAATGTACTATAGTAGTAGGTGTTCTAAATAAATAGTTTCTTTACAATATTCTACTTTGTTTTTATGATGTGTGGTTCATTAGTTTGTGTTCTTTTGCAGGTCAACATTATGATTGGTGCCTCTGTATTCTCATGTTTTACATCTTTGATAGTAGTTGTTTATTCCTCCCTCACGTTAAGCTATGGTGAAGATGATGACCTCTTCCACCCTTTGCAGATCCAGAACCAACATGCAGTAAGGATCTCCTTTTGTTGTGATTATTTTTAGGCGGTAGAAAAATGTTTGCAAGTGACGCTGTATATTTTCATCACCATATAAACTTTGAACTAAATATAAAAATTGTAGGATTCAACATTGGTCAAAATAATGAATAATGAGAATTTACCTCAAATAAAATGAGTAATTTTTGTACACTGAATTTTAAATGTGCTACAGCACTTCTTTTCTTTCTTTAAATGTAACTTTCTGCTTAGACTTTTGTTCTTGGGAGACTTGTACAAGGAGCCAACGTCGTCATGTTGATTTCTTGCGCACTTGGTATGATGCTGGCCCTGCTCATTGCTTTGGTTGGGTGCAGAAGCCTTCCTTATTGTGCCTGCTATGACAGTGTCACTGGATTGGTGAGGATTTAAAACTTTTGTGTCATTCTTTTATAGAAAATGTTCTTGTACACTTGCTCTGTGGGTGTTGATTGTCGGAAGTGAATATGTGTACCATCCATTCAGTTACAATCAAGATGTGGTTATTTTTTGTGTTTGTGTATACACACCTGGTGAAAACACCTTCCCACAGACTCTTCAGATTCTTCTCCATGTTGCATTTTTAGCAGTTTTGCTGTTATTCTAGTACATCTGCCGACGGTTCTTAACATGAGATTAAGCATCAAGATTAAAGTTGAAATGTCAAGAATAAAGTCAACATGTTGACTTTAATCTCGACATAAGCATTGAGATCAAAGTGGAAATGTCGAGAATAAGGTCAATATGTCGACATTATTCTCAACATACACCTTTTTTTTTTTTTTTTTTTTTTCTTCACTGTGTCCATTTTTTTTTTCTTCTCCGTGGCCCTAATACACAAACTGAATAAGTTTGTTTTGCCTGAACATTTACAAAATGTTGGTGTCCACAACTCACATTTTGCATTAAAATATCACAAAAATATATAGTTCACCTGCAAGTGCATTTTGTATGTCTGTATGCATTTTCTAGTGTATCTCACTATTGAATTAAAACATGAATGCTGTCAAAACAAAACAATGCAATTACAAATACACAGATATTACTTATTCATTTGTCATTTTGTTACATGTCACTGTTTCACTTCACAAGAGTATTCACATGTCCAGTTGCATGTGTGATGTGTTTTTTAATTAGTCAGATGACTGGCACTGCATGGAGTCAACAAGAGAGATGTATTGTGGAGTGGAGCCACTGAGGTTCATTCTTATGGAGTCATTTAAATGTTCATCTGTCAGTCTTGTGCTGCACTTGGATTTCATGACATTCATGTCAGAATAGGCAGACTCACAGAGGTTACGTAGGCCCAAACCAAGCAAACATTTTCAGAGCTGCTTGGTGAAGATTCTTATAGTTATCTGGCTCTACTAAGCTCCAGAAATGCTGAGAATGCTGTTGAGACTTTAACTGCACATTATTTTGAAAGTTTACTAATATATAAACTCCAATGTCTGTCCGCTTTAAACGAGAGAACTAATTAATGGATTTAGATTGGGTTTTTTTCTATAATTTGCTTGAACATTCCGGTTGATTTTGCGACCTCTCATTTCGCTGTGTATCATAGTTCGCTTGTGGTGCCAATTTTATTAGCACAAATTTGAGATCCACGCAACTGGTCAGGGGGAGGGGCCTTCCTCACTCACTCGCCAGCTTCGGGGCGTGTACATTAACTCTGCTTAGCCAGCAAACGAGAGAAAAATTGAATTCATCTTTGTTTGATATTTAAAATAGTGTTACTTAGGTCTTAATGAGTTTGAGTCCGGATATTCTCTTAAGTGTATGCCACATTGAAAAGATAGATTGCAATTCAGATTGTGGATCATGATTTTGTATTACAAGGATCGTGATTTTTTTGGAAAGATCGCCCACCCCTAATTTGACTAGTCAAATTTATGTAGGATTCATTAACCCTTTTGCCGTGCGACGTGTTGGGAGACCCCTGGGCTAAAACATATGAAGCAATAGGTTATGGGGCGAGGAACCTAATCAGACCTGGGTGATTTTAAAAGTGGTGTTCCTCTGGGGATAGTTCTGGGGCCACTGCTCTTCTGGATAAGAACATAAATAACACATTGGTAAAATCTGCAGATGATACAAAACTAGATGGTTTTGTAGATAAATCTCGAGTTAGTCAAATCATTATAGATGGACCTGGGTAGGATACAAGCTTGGGCAGGTTTGTGGCAGATGAAATTTGATATATGTTAATGTAGAGGTGGGCGGTATGACCAAAATTCTATATCATGGTATTTTTCTAAATTCTGCCGGTTTCACGGTATTAGACTGTATTTTTTTCCCCCCATGCATGAGTGGATGTTAACCACATTTTCCACTGCAATTACTGCAGTAGACTGGCTAAGAATAACCTATTCGACTGTTATGAGAATTGTACATCGTACAAAAAGACATTTTAATGTGCACACAAGTATTAATCCAGGTTTGCATGGCCCCATAAAGTGATAGTTTTCAATGGGGTGGCACTAAAGAGAAGGAATCACATTGCATGACAGATGCAGTCAAAATATAGAACCTTTTAATTGAACAAATTTTGCAAAAGCTTAAACTATGATTTTGATAACATATTTTCAACCATCCAAAGAGGCATTTAGACTTCGTAAAATATCCAGAGGTGTTTGTCAAAAGTTGGATTGCACTGAACACGTCTTAGAAAAGGAATAAATAGTAAATATTTTTTGTAAACCAACTACACTTTCTGTTAATGTTAACAATCTCTGTCCACTGACACGTTAAAGTGACTTTTTAAACAATTTTACCATCATTAAACTGCATAATATTTAAACTAATAAATAATAACAATAAAATACATAATAGTATTACTGATAGTTGCACCATTACTTCAAGGCTTCAAGCCCAGGTGCATTACATAGTATTCACCAAATTAAAATAAAATAAAACAAGTGCAACTTGGTGATGACATCTTACCAACTGTACCATCATTTAGGCAAACTGCATTAATATGGACCTTGCTTCAAGCTAAGCTATATACATAAATAATAAAACTGCAACTTGCATTTATAATGCTGTTTGTGGTATAGCCCTATGGAAGCGCATTAGGGCCACTGTGAAGAAAAAAAAATATGGACACGGAAGAAAAAAAACAAACTATATGTCGAGAGTAAATTCGACATGTTGACTTTATTCTTGACATTTCCACTTTAATGTTGACGCTTATGTCAAGATTAAAGTCGACATTTCCACTTTATTCTTATAGTTTATTTTATAATTAAAGTAGAATGTTGTAAACTAAACTTCATCCTAAAATCAATGTTTAAAGTACTAGATTTTCTCAAACCCCGTCATAAGTTAATGCAGCACATCAAATACTTTGTGTTAAGTGTTCCCCGACCCAGTCGTTAATCACTACGCTTCTTAAACTGACTTCCTCCACACTAAGAGCAGGCGCCTGCAGCAATCACCGCACAGATTCCATTCACTTCATGATATTCCTGCTCTCTACCAAAACCCCAGTTCCTATCTTTCCTTTTTCTTTCTCCACATTACCAATCACCACACGATAAACGTCTTTGTGAAATTAAAACTAGTTATTAACTTAGCCGATGGAGTGTTCGGAACTTTAAAAATATCTTCGTTATACATGTTTAATTATGCCACCCATTCAGAGTTGCGCCCATCACAGCAAACATTGTGTGCAAGGCAGGAGAAAATCCTGAACGAGTCGCCAGCACATCGTAGGGTGAATACGAGCAAAACATACACTAGCAGGGTCAATATAGCATAACAAAACCCCACATCCTACATGACTTTGAAAGAAAACTGAAGCACGCCGAGTAAACCCACCAGAAAAACGTGCAAATTCAAGGCAGGGTACACCCGAGACCCCCTTGCTGCCAGGCAGCAGTGCAATGTACACGCCACCATGCCCCTACATGATTAATACATACTTTAATGCATTTCATCATGAAAAAAATATCAAGTATTTATCTTAGTATTCTAAATGTTCTGAGAGCAGGAATATCATTAAGTGAATGTGTTCTGTGCGGCGATCACTGCGGGTGCCTCCTCAGTACAAGAGGAAGTCAGTTTAACAAGCACGTACCGATTTAACATGGCTCCGGGAACACTTAACACAAAGCATTTAATGTGCTATATAACTTATGATGGGGTTTGAGAAAATCTAGTAAATTAAATATTCATTTTACGATGAAGTTTAGTTTACAATGTACTACTTTAATGACAAATTACGAGAATAAAGTCAACATGTCGACTTTAATCTTGACATAAATGTCGAGAATAAAGTCAACATGTCGACATTATTCTCATCATAAGCGTCGAGATTAAAGTGGAAACGTTGAGAATAAAGTCAACATGTCGTCACACTATTACATAGTACCCAGGTACATTACACAGTATTGAAAACAAATAAAACAAGTACAACTTGGCTTGCAGTATTATCCAGTAGTATAGAAACAGTATTTACACATTTGAACATAATGGTCCACATCCGACCTTTTAAAACCAAAGTATCTCCAGGCAATGGATGTGACTCCTTTTTTTTGGCAAAAGTTCTTCTGTGTGATCATGTTCAACTTTATCGTCAACTACAGCTTCAGTTTCGGAATGTTGTCTGTCCATTTACAGAGCGCAATACCTACACTACCTATTTAGCAGTGTAGCAGTGAAAAAGGTCCCACTTAAACAGTTTCCCGCTGCGCCACTTTCCGAACGTCATTTAGGCAATTTAAACCGGTGTTGCAGTATAAGAAAAATCCATATCATAACAAAAATGAACAGTTTTCGGTATGAACCAGTATACCGCCCAGCACTATGTTAATGTGTGGTTTTGCTTGTAGTTAGTAAAAATGTTACATTTAAATACACAATTGAAGGTCTGAAGTTTGAAAATATACCTTATGAGAAGGACCTAGCAATTATAATGAACTCGTCACTGTTTCCATCCAAGCATTGTACAGAAGCCCATAAGAAACCTAACAGAATGTTAGGTTATATAACACAATGTGTGGAGTATGTGTCAAAAGAGGGTGTGCTTAAGCTATACAACACACTGGTGAAGCTTCACCTGGAGTACTCCATGCAGTGTTGTTCTATGTAATATAAAAGAGACACAGCAGCACTGGGAAAAAGTTCAGAGAAGAGAGTTATGAGCTATGAGAAAAGATTAACTGAGATTGAGGTGACCTGACCTGAAGTTAATTAAAATTATGAAAGGATTTATTAGTACAGTGGATTCAGGCTGTTACTTTAAAATGAGTTGTACAAAAGCACACTGGCACTGTTGGGAGCTTGGGTACATTTCATTCAAACATTAAAAGATTTTCTTGATACAGAGTACCATAGACACGTGGAATAAATTACCAAGTAGTATAATGAAGAGTAGGACTTTAGAGGCCTTTAAATATTGCCCTGTTTGTTATTTTGGATAAATTAGGTAGAACGGATTTGTGAATATTGAGCTGAATGGTTTGTGAAAAATTGTCTAATGTCCAAGTAACATTGAGGTTTTTCCCCCTTTGTATAACAGGACTCTTTGGTAACAGATGACGGTCAAAATACAGAACTAGTTTGTACCTGGCAAGGTAAGGAATTTTTAAAAAATTAAATATTTAGCAGTTCTCACAACATGCAGTTTTTTTTTGTTGTTTTCAGTCAGCATTACAACAACTAATTGTCAAGAAGTGGAGGCAGTCCACTTCCTGGAAAGCCACGTTAGCTCTATGCTTTTCTTCCTGTCATTTCTTTAGCTTTATGGTAATTTAATTAGATGTTCTACTTCTAGCACATTTTCATTCTGTGCCAGAAATTTCTTTTGTCTATATTTCACTTTTCTTGGAAAATCAACGGTAAATCAATTAAACTTAAATGGATTAGAACCACTGTGTCATATATTTGTAATTTTTCATTGAAGGTTTTACTAAATTATGAAAACACATTAGGAGTACAGTAAAAGTCATGACAGCAATAATTATGGTTCTGGATTTCAAAGTTAAGTAAATGTATTTCTAATATTTTTTCCAGGATGATTATTATTTCAGTCTAAAGGTGTTTTTGTAGTGCTTCAGCTCCTCAAATATTAAACCATATATTTCTTAACTTTAGGCAATTAGATAACATTTAACTTAAATGTCAAGTCAATTGTCATCTAACAGCTGCAATCAGAAATATCCAACCCCCTCACCTCAAAAGACTGTTTAATGATTTGAGTTGAGGTTATTTAAAATATACATTAAAAAGCCTCCTTAAACAACAAAGTATTCATTGATAAGTATTTGAAAAATTGTAAGGGCTTGTATTAACCTTGCATTTTTCATTTGGACTCCGTTATTCTTTCCTTAAATGTGCATGTACACTACCATTCACCCCACAACATCAGCATTTTATAGACCATCCTTTAGCCTGTGTAACTTCTAATAAGCATTTTGGTAAGTACTTGCAAGTTCCTTGCACCATTATATTGGACTCTTTGCTCACCCTTCATGTGCAAAGGTATCCCGCTAATTGATGGCTTCCATGCTGCAACTGCCTACTTTAAACCCCATCAAAGATTTTCAACTTAAATCTGGGGACGGAGAAGGCCACTCCAGGACATTCCAGTATCTATTTCTCAACCAAACTTACCTTGAACACATTTATGGGTGGGTTTATTTATGCATCACAGTTGAAGTAACTTAAGGATCATTGTAGAGTTCACAAAGGCTTAAATATGGTTTAACAACACTTAGGTCGTAAAAACTAGCAGGTTTTAAAAACCACAGTATTATATAGGGTTCAAAAATTGTGACATTGCTATACTAACAAAACACCTTCATACTTGGGGGGGGGGGGGGGGGGGGAATAATGCATCATATCAGCCACACATACAGTATGTACTTTAGAACAGATCATCCACCTGAAGCTAAGCATGTTTGGACCCGTCCAGTACTTTGATGGGAGACCAACCAGGAACAGCACGATGAGTTGCTACTGAAAGAGGTGTTGGTGAGGCCAGCAGTGGGTGCTTACCGTGTGGTATGAATGTGGATACCAATGCCCCAGTGCAGAGACTGTGACACTGTGCTGTAAAAATGGTGCCATCCTTCGGATGAGATGTAAAACTGAGGTCCTGACTCTCTGTGGTCATTAATGATCTCTGAGCATCCTTCATAAGAGTAGAGTGTATCCCGATTGTCCAGGCTAAATTATCTACCATAGCCTAGTCACCCCCTGTGTCTAACTGGATATCTCTTATCACCCCTTCACTACCAAACAGCTAATGTGTGGTAAGTGTACAAAATGGCTACCACCATATCATCCAGTTGAATGCTGCACATTAATAGTGGTTGAAGTGGCTCACCACTCACTATGTAAAGTGCTTTGAGTAGATAGAAAAGTGCTATATAAAGAATTATTATTAAATTTTCTTTTGATTTTATGCATCACTCACTTGGTGAAGAAATCACCTGAGGCAAAATCTAGCAATTTTAAAATGGTTTAATTGGAAAATCAAAATAAACTTTGGGTGGTTGATTATTACGATTGCAGCAGGTACATAGTACAGTGACATTCTTAAACTCGTGTGTAACAAATGACCTAATTGCTTGAATACTTCAGGTAAAGTTTTTGTTTCAAGTTTTTAAAAAAAAAACCACTTGGATATTTAGATTCTCCAGTTTCTCACTTTTTAGATGTCACTGCACACTCCTTTGTGTGTGCCTTTATACTGTGTGGTCCTGTATTTTATCACATTTTAAGATGGAAATTCTCTAATGCCAGCCAGTACTTGCTAAAAAGCAGTTTAATAACCTAATTGGTCTACCAATTGATTTGGGCATAGGAGGGATGTTATCACATTAATAAAACTTTTGGCAGATACCAGCTAATGTATTTGTGCTTCCTTTTTGACTAAAACCTTTTTAAACAAATAACAGATGTACTAATGCTGAATTGTGTCTAATTGTCAATTCTGATACTTTAATCGATTCAATAGCAGGTATTCAGAGCTTCAGCTGATGAAGGTGCAACTTCTTTCTCTTCCTTTCTCGGCTTTAAAGCCAGTTAAGTTGGTTACCTTGTTAGAACTGTTTATCTAAATAGATATAAGCACAATAATTGATTCTTCATATATTGTTTCATTTTTTTTCTGTGTAAAAAGAAAAGTGTGAAAATTTAATGGCATATGTGATTGTCTTATAGATCCTTCAGCTTTCAGAATTAATAAATAGAGCAGCTGTGTTTGAAAACAGGTATCATAATGGAACCCGTCCTTCTATTGGTGCTCCCTCTCGTTTAGTCGTCATAGTTCTTTCTAGTAGTGTTGCCATTTCTCATAATGATTGTAGTTTTTGTTTTCTAATTCCTTTACCTTTTGAGCTTTGCGTGAAAGTAGTAAAAATGGGTGGTTCAATTTATTATTTATTTCTTTCTTTTCCCCCTCCAGCTTCTGGTGATGATAGATTATTCAATGCTCCCATTCAATTCAGTGACATTCGTTTTGAAGCAGATGAAGATGTGGCCTCTAAGCCCCCTCCGTATATCAGACTGGCCTGAAAGAGCCAACATTTGTGTCCTTGCACTGATTCCTTTAGAAAATGATCTGTTGCTTTTACATTGGTTTAACTGAAATACACCAAGGGTTTACCCTGTTTTAACCTTATTTTGAACCTGATTTATGTACAGAATGAACTTTATTGTTGTTCAATGTCATTATTTTATAGGGTTGATTTTAATGCATAGTCTTTTTTTAAATTGAATATTGGCATAACATTTTAAATGTGTGGTTTCAGACTTGTGCAGTATTTCTATTTAACATTCTTAAACTTGTGTTGAGCTTATGTTATTAAATGGTGATAAATGCACACCAATCCGGCAAATTTTGAATGAGGACATGGGATAATACGTGTGTGCATGTATATCGGGAGTTAAATGAAAACATTCGCACTGCTTTAGGAATGGTCTTTTTTTGTTCAACACTTGGGAAAAATGACATTTAAAAATGGCTAGTGATTCAATGCCTTCCCCACTTTCACTTCTTCAAATGTAGCTTTGGGCCGTACCTGATCAGGCACACCTAAGTGAGCTACACACTTTGTGGCTTCTTTTATCATTTTTATGGTTTACCTCAAATTTAAGAAAGCTGCGCTGTTGGACCAGTTCCACTGTAGCACAGAGCTGTTCAGAGTCATTCCAGCTGCAGCTTTGTTTATGAACACTCTGGTTTGGAGATGGTCTTCGGCCATGCTGGTACTATTACAATAAACGGTGTGCAAGTTGCCTTAAACTGTTTTCCTTTTCACATAAAGTGTTTGTTTACTTTGTAATTTAAATCCACTCGGAAATATTGTCTTCCACATTTAGCAGGGAATATGTGCCAATTTTTGGTGGTGTTTTTTAAAATGTTATAAGAAATACTGAAGTGTTATAATCCTCTGGTATCCAGAATATTGTCACAATTGTATAAGATGTTATTGAAGCAAATAATAAATCTAACTTTTAAAAAATGTTTCAAGCAGCTTACTTTCCAGTCCTTTATAGCTGATCTCTAAGGTGTGAATTTCATTTTAAAAATGCATTTTGTAGCACTGTTTACTTAATTATTCAAGCTATAAATGCTTCTATCTATTTAGACATCAAAGAGTAATGCTAACGAATGACCATGTATACATTTTTTTTTGTTCACTCTGTACACCTTAGCCTATAAATAACATCAAGTCATGTCACTCGCAGAAATTCTTAGATGACTCTGCATTTACGGGGGATGAGACGGACGAGGAGTCAAGTACTTTAACAATTGTGTGTAACTTTACAAAAAACACAGAACTAGTTATTGACTTTCTCCACGCCCGGTGATACTCAGGCAGTGCATGTAAAGGTGATGCATTCCTACGGCTAGTTGAAGGGTCCACATCAATGACAGGTTGGGTTGTCTCGTGACACAGAGGAACTACAGTATATACAAAAGAGCAGAGCAGGATCGGGTATGGGATTTACTGTGGACGCCCTGGAGATACTGTAGTAGTGAAAAACAGAATTAAAACAAAACTGAGTGTCATTATGAACAGTGGTGAACATCCTCTCTCTATCACTGAGTGATTGACTAACCCTGAGGACTTTCAGCCAATGAATTATTTAGCAGAGGTGCCTCATTTTGACTTTTATTCTTACCCACATTTTTTTTTTGCTAATTTTTTGTATTTGAAGGGTGGGATTTTTTTTTTTTTTTTTATATATATATATAAACATTTCTTGAGCTTCTGTAAAAACTAAGCTTAATCCTAGGACAAATAAAATACTATCAAACTGTACCTGTATATACTTTCATTAAAAAAATAGTAATGGAGGTTGATATGGTGTTATCTGGTAGCATTACAGAAATCATGGTGTAGGGTTTGGGTGGCTTATACAGATGGCAATCTCAAGTTGGGAAAAACACTATTCCAGAGAAGCAGGAGGCTAATATTAGTGATGGTGATAATGGTGATGCTGCAGCCTAAGCCCCACCTGATGACAGGCAACAGAATCCTTATAGCTTGTATGTAGGTCCTGCAGTATGGAAGGGCCAGGTGTAGAGCAGGGGCTTCATGCATAACGCCGTCCGTAGAACTCACACTATAAATATGGCATATGGACAAAAGCGGAAATGTTTGTATGCACAAAAAAATCCAGATGCTTAAATCTGTGTGTTCGCCAACTTCCACGTTCTTCCGCTACAAAAATCCCGGTCAGCGTGAAAAGTAACACACGTGCACGCACCTGCTGTCCCGCCCCAACTCCTCCCAGAATTACGCCTCTTTGAATATGCAAATCAATATAAATAGCCCTTAAGCTCAGCCTTCTGTGAAAAGACGATTATACAATATATATGGAAGAATTTCAGAGAATATCAAGTGGAGGCAAGGAAAAACGTACTGTTTGTTGGTTTAAACAGTGGTATAAACAACAAAAGGAAGTTGATCGAGTGACATAGTGTCGGAGAAACTCGAAAGCTCAAGTTCACAAAGTCACACAGTGCCGAAATAAAAAAAGTTGTCACATATCAAAGTTGCCGTGAAAAGGCAAGGCGTAGCACACCGTCTGAGTGTCATATGAAAGCTTATTAGGGTACAGAGAAAAAAAAAATAAGCACACAGTGGGGCAAAAAAAGCAAGAAATGTCAACTTTAATCTCGAAGTTTCCACTTTAATCACGTAGTTTATTTTGTCATTCAAGTAGAACTTCATAAATGACCTCTTAAAATCATTTAATTTACTAGTTTCTCAAATCCCATCGTAACTAACGTAGCACGTTAAATGCTTTGTTTTGTATTTTATCTTCTATGTGCTCTGTGTGTGAATCACTACGTGCTTCTGTTCTTTCTCTTCCTCCGACAGGACACAGAAGCCATTACATTTGTGATATTACAGCTCTCTGAATAATTAAAATACTGAGATGTATACGTGATATCATTTTCATGATGACAGGAGTTAAAGCATGTTATTAAACATGGGAACACGGTGGTGCAGTGATTGTTCATATCTCACGCAAGAGACTTGCTGCGCCGTGTGCGACCTTTGATGAAATACTGTATTGTAGCAGTACTGTCTCTTTCAGACGTACTAACCTCCAATTCCTGTCCTTACTTTTCTTTCTCCAAATACCCAATCGCCACACAATCAGCTGTGTAATAGACGTGAAGCCATCTGTAAGCTTAGAACGCCGATTCTTCAAAACTTTTAAGGAACATTGAAATATCTTCGTAGTACGTGTTTAATTATTCTACACATCTATCCTTCCAGTGTCGTGTCAGCACCAGCAAGAACACAGCGCGAGGCAGGAACAATCTGTGAACGGAGTGGCAGATCCTTGCTAGCACAGTGACACCGTGTCCTCACATCTTTAATTATTAACAATATAGATTATTTAAATGAAGTTAAAGTTCTATCTGTATAGTATAATAAATATATTTTGCTGTATTTCATCTTAAAAATGATATTGTCATCATATGTAAATACACGCTTTAAAAGGTGGCTCAGGTTGTGCAATATTATAACTGCATTGCAAGTTTACAGTGAGGTGATTGTACTAATAAGTCCAAACAGTTCTTTCTACATGGAGCACTTGATGGACTGATTGAGTACGTTTATAGTTCTTGGGGTGAAACTGTTTCTGAACCGTGAGGTCCGTACTCTGAAGCGTTTGCCGTGTGAGAGCATGGCTGAGGTAGCGTGTGCTTGATGCTGTATGCTGATAATTTTCTGCTGTAGATCTGTGATTCCCCACTCAGATACAGTGATATAAATACTCTGAGTGGTGCAGTGAGATTAATATGGAAAAAGGTGATCCACTGTGGCAAAGTGAGACATCTTGTACGTGCACAAGCTGCCTTGTTCTCCCAGTCCATTCATTAGAGACTGATCCCAACCAGGGCAAAGATTATATGGCGTCCTGGGCAGTTTCTGTCGCCAGTCCAGTAGTCCATCTGGTCAGGATGCCCATCTGTCCTTCATGGCACTTTCAACTGTTTTACAATAAGTGCCATGTTGAATTGTAAATTGGGTGCAAAGCAGGAAATGTGTTTAGAGGTTTGGAGACTTGAACTTAGGTTTTGCTTTTGTGGGACTCCAGGGGCAGCTAGATAGGTGGTGACAGGAAAATTGGAGTGATGGAAGCAAAAATGATGGGTATGGGAGAAGTTCAGTGAGGGTATGGAAAATTCCTTTTGGTTGACCTTGACATAATTCTGGCAAACTGTCAGGCAACTCAAGAGAGAGAAGCAGCTCTTTGTCTAAGCAGTTTATAGTAAGGATGGAGTGCTGCTGACCTCACCTGGGGATATAGTCAGGTGGTGGAAGGAGCACTTCAAGGATCTCCTAAATCCCACCGACATGCTTTCCTTTGAGGAAGCATAGGCAAGGAACTTGGAAGAGGACTCACAGGTCAATGCAGCTGAGGTAGTTAAAAAAAAAAAAAAAAAAAAAACCGTTGGTGGCAGGGCACTGGAGGTGGATGATACTCACCTCATGTTCTTAAAGGCTCTGGATGTTGTGGGGCTGTGTTAGCTTCAACACTAGGTGGATGTCAGGGACAGTGTCTCTGGATTGGCAAACTGGGGTGGTAGTCCTCCTCTTTAAGAAATGGGCCTCTGGAAAAAAACATTTGGCTGTTGGTTGAGCCTTGTATTCAGGAGGAGCAGGGCACGGAACACTGAACCAGCTTTTTGACCTTGCAGATTCTGGAGGGTCCATGGGAGTGGGACCAACCAGTCTACTTGTGTTTCGTGGATTTGGAAAAGGCATACAACCACGTCTGCCAGGGTGTCCTGTGGGGGGTGCTTTGGGAGCATGGGGTACCAGGCCATTTGTTTTGGGTTATTCCATCCCTGTACAACCGGAGTGAAATCTTACTACCCCTTGTAAAACTCATCCTTAGGTGGATGTGTCTCTGCCACGAATGCCCTTGGTCACTGATTCAGTTTTTAATTTTAATGAAACGATACCTATGCAAAATGATGAAGGTCCAAGTCTTTAGAGTCCTGGTACTTCCTGTCTTGCTATATGGTTGCGAGACATGGACACTGTCCAGTGACCTGAGATGAAGACTGGACTCCTTTGGTACTGTGTCTCTCCGGAAAATCCTTGGGTACCGTTGGTTTGACTTTGTGTCGAATGAGCGGTTGCTCTTGGAGTCCCGAATGAGGCACATTACCTGTATTGTGAGGGAGCGTCAGTTACGGCACTACGGCCATGTAGCGCGTTTCCCCAAGGGTGATCTGGCTCGTAAGATCCTCATTGTTGGGGACCTGAGTGGCTGGACCAGGCCAAGGGGTCGCCCATGTAACACCTGGCAGCAGCAGGTAGAGGGTCATTTCCGAAGGGTGGGACTGGACTGCTTGTCTACCTGGGGGGTTGCAAACCGGGATCCCGAGTTGTTTTGTCATGTAGTGGGTGCGGCAACACACTGTACCAGCGCATGCTCCCCAACTTGACTTGACCTTAGTAGCAGAAATGAGTTTCCTTTGCAGGCTGTCTGGGCTCAGCCTTACAGGAAGGATGAGAAGCTCAGACATTCTGGAGGAGCTCAAAGTAGAGCTGCTGCTGCTTCTCCACATTCATAGGAGCCAGTTGAGGTGGTTCAGGCATGCAAGTAGGAGGCCTCCTGGGTGTCTCCCTAGGAAGGTGTTTCAGGCACGTCCAACCAGAAGAAGACCTTGGGGCAGACCCAGGATATGATGGAGAGATTGTAACTCTTGGATGACCTGAGAATGCTTTGGGAAGTGCTGGGAGGACGTGGCAAGGAAAAGGGATGTATGGGCATCTTTGCTTACTCTGCTGTCGCTGCATCCCGGACACAGATAAGCAGAAGAAAATGGAAGGATGGAGCTGTTTTGCTCTCTAGAGTGTCAGTTTCAATAAGTGTCATTTTGGTGTATTAGCAATTGGAAAAAAAACTATAAACCGTGGTATACTCAAGCAGCAGTGGGCACCTAGATGATGAACTTTTCTGTCTTCTACAGGGAGTGTTTAAACAGGAAAACTCCATTACTCTTATTGAGGGGTAATGTAAAGAAAATCATGACTGTGTTGAAACTGGGCAGTGCATATGCCCAGCAAATGTAAGAATCAAGTGGCCTACAATAGAAAAGCAGCCATTGTGTGTTCTGCTTTAGTAGCTCCTCCACCCAAAGAACACAAGCAGACCGGAATACTTTTTAGAAAATGAGAACAAATCTAAAAAAAGAAAATGATTTACAAAAAACAGTGCAGGCTTCTTTTGGTCAATTAAAGGTTTTTCATTTTCACTGTCTGTAAATACAATCTTCTTTCCTTTGTCCCCAATTATTTCAAGGCCGGAAGCCACCAGGGTCCACCAACACACACCAGGCCACTGCACAGTTACTCCGCTCAATGGCTGATATTCATGTAGCCTGTACTGGCAGGGTGCTGTTTTCATGGGGAATGGAGATAAAGTTTCTGATTGCAATTGAGGACAGTGTTCTTAACCAATGAATGAGAGAAATTGGCAGATCTTAAATTTGAAAGAACAGAATTATGGGAAAGAAACTTTCTTCATTGTCTTGAATACTGAGTTTTTGAAAAGTATTAATATTTTACACAAAATGTATGCGTTTACGCAATTTGTGCATGTGGATTGCTGTATGCAACACGAGCTACGTGACATTTTTCTTTTTGCCTTTATTCCGTTGACGTTTATCCACATGTTGCCGCTGTGTAGTGTTGATCACTACTGGGTCCTGTTCAATCAAAATCTCCATAGTGGTGGATGAGAAACGTGTGTAATCTCTCTTGTTCATGTACAGTACAAACCACATGGGATACTATATTAAAAAGATGCCATTTTTGGGTGGAGTATTCCTTTAAGCCATTGTGCTTGTTTTTGGTAAGCAACACTGGTGTATAATTTAGACGCCTGAATTAGAGAAAAAAAAACACTCGAGGAACATTAAATAATTCAAAATTTATTGCACAATAAAAAGAGCACAGTTATCTGTAAACATTAAAGTTGAAATTACACGTAAAACAGTAATTGCATTGTTCTTGGTTCACAAGCGGTTCACTCTTTATTATTCTGTGAGTCAGTATTACGGAAGAAACAGAAGTTGTTTTCCTGCACTTTATTATTTGGTCAGTCTGATACGCTACACACTGCTGATCGCTGTCTTCTCTCGGAGTACCCTGATCATTCCATTTGTGTCAGATGTATGCAAATTAGTAACGCATTTAAAAGGCCTCACTTTCAAAGATTAAAAAAACCAACGATTTTTCCTCCTAAACGTAATCCACAAGTGTAAGTTAATGCCAACCCTACACCATATTGCACTGTCCAACGCAGCGCCACTGAGTGCGTCACAAGAACTCAGGATCCGTAAGTCTGGCCATGACACCCATTAAGTCCACCCCACGGTGCTTGTGGTTTACTATCTTGATCAGTTCTCCTAATCGGCACCAAAGATGAAATTTACCAGCACGACACAACTGGGGAGAAAGAAACTAAACAGCAGCTGAAGAAAAATGACTACCAAACAGTATGAGATACATTACCTGAAGTTAAAAACGATCTTACTCAGCACAAAATGTAAAGACGCAACATGGAATTGCTGATTTTTCCTAACCATTATTGTTCGAGATTTCAACTGCTGTCCGTGAACACTCACAATCCCCACTCACCACTTTACTGAAGACATCTGTGACTGGATGGCCATTCAGATCTCCAGCAATGCCTTAGGGCAGCAGCCAGAAGGAAGCAACCACCTGAAGCTGGAAACACACCAGCCGAGTGCAGCACAGCTCGGAAAATGTGAAGATATAGACATCTTCAAGCAATGCGTACCGAATCTAACTTGTGTCCCGGTGGTACGCAGTCTGCCACACGGCCAGTTACTGTATAATCTCTTCATACGGGAAGGTGGCACTAGCCTTCGATTTATTTTCTTTCTTCGCGGACACGGACATCTATAATTTTGCTTACTCTAGTATTGTTCATCCTGTTAGGATACCCCCTAAAGTGCTTGCTTACAATGAGCTCTCTCCATTTGTTCAGATTAACAGAATTTAGCAGCATGTGGTTTTGTTCCATAACATTTCTAACTTATTTTAGATGTGTAGGTGAGGACTGACATATCACTTTAATAAAAACACAGGTGTAGCCCATTTAAGGGAGATGTCGAATGGCTACTGTGCTACGCACATCTGTCCAAAAAGAAATACATGCAAGCATCGTCCAGGGTGCTGTGGACCTCGGCATCGCTGTGAAAGCCGCATGGCCAGCAAAACAACTGAGAAATCACAAAGTAAAGACAAGTGAAAGGTCAGGGGGTCCAAGGGGTTAGGAGCCAAAACATGTGGTTTGTTTTCTGCATGATTGTAACTACGAAATTCTGAGCAACCCTAATTTTTTTAATCTCTTCTCAGATTAAGAGGCCCAGTGGCTCCTTTAAGGATACGTAATTTGTCGGCACAATGACTGATCACATCAAACTCTCCATCTGGTTGAGAATGTGGGCCAGCATGAATCCCACCTTGCAAATCCCATCATTCTGTGCTTTAGGCGATCGGATGCACACTGAAGACAAGTGATTGAAAGGGAGAAGCACTGCATGATGGGAAATGCCAAGTTTTTAAAACATTGGCTGGATTTTATTTGAACTGGAGCTCTGAGTAGGTGGGTGGCTTAATGTATTGGCGGCTCAGGGAACCGATTCTCAAAAAATAAAAAACTGAAATTATAAAATGCTACAAGCAGCAGGAGCTTAAAGGTGTCCATGTGAAGATGAGAAGTACGCCGAAGTTTCCCACTTGATACTGGACCTTGAAGCCAGTGTAAGTAAAGAAGAATGTTTCTGTACTGGTTGCACCAACTCATTAATTTAAATTTATAAGGAGATAACTGTTAACACTTCATTGGTGCATTAATTATTGACATTAGTTAATTTCATTGGTTAAATGTGAGCCAAAGAAAGATAGAATACGAAAAACGTTAGAAAAAAATTAAAATAAACAGATGCCTGATTTAAAAAAAATTATTTTTTTCAACTATTGGGTTGGTTGACTGTGGAAATATGTGAATGACAGATTCTTCAAATGATACCACGACCATCTTGATTTTCGTTTTTTGTTATATTTTCATGTAAGCTTTAGAGCTTCACCTCAAGTCTGTAATTTATAGAAACCACTTTTTATCTTCACACCGAGACGCAGCTTGTTCCATATCCAAGCATTACTGAGGCCTAACCGCTCCTTCACAGCTTTAGAAATGTCTTCCCCCAGGCCCAGCTGGGAGACCTACGACTGATCACGTCACTTCTGACTAACATCCTCAAAGCTTTCAGAACACAACAGAGGAAACACATTTAACACAGAGGTTCTGGAAATCTGCATAAAGAGATCATCTGGACAATCCAATCTACTTGAAATATGGTGGTGAAAAAATAAAAGGACTACAAAAAAATAAATAAGTCAGGTATAAAATAATTCCCTTTTCTAAAGGTGGACACTTGGTTTAAATGACACACGAGTGGCATCTCCACTACAGGATGAATGTAAATGTGCTTCAGAAGCTGAAAATGACATGTGTGACAGCAATTTCTTCATAGATTGGCTTTTATCCTACCCCAAAATATAAATCTACCACAATGAAGAGACTGTTGGAACAAATCGCCGTATGGTACATCTTCATTGCTACGTGGTGTACTTCTAGTGGTACTTACAGCGCTGCGTAAGGCTATACAGTACAAAGACAAAGCAGTAACCATTGAGGGGGAAGGAAATGCCTCACGTGCCCGTCATTAACTTGTGGTTTTTATCTGATAACTCTTTGGGTGTCTCGTTTTCTCTTAAACCACAATATCTCTCGAAGCTTACAAGGCGCTCACCAGGAAGTGGACCCTCAAGATGAGCTGACAACTGTTATAGATGTGCCCCCTCGGTCATCTTCAACACCAACAGACTCCAGCTGGCTTCTGCTCTGGCTTCAGCTGCACTGTGCTGTCTCCGCCCGACAGCTGGCTTAACATTAGTGGCTTCTGACTTTTCAGCTTATGAGCCAGAGTCATAAAGATGGCTTCCACGTGGTCATTGTCGTTGGGGTTTTTGGCTGAGGTTTCAAACACTGGCATGCCATGTACATCGGCAAACTTCTGTGCTACATCAGTCCCGACTTTTACACAATCACGCATGTCACACTTGTTGCCCACGATAATACGGGGCACTTCGTTGCCTAGGGAATGCTGACGGCATTCCTCAATCCACGTGGGAAGACTCTGAAAGCTGGAGAGACTGGTGACATCATACACAAAGACGACCGCATGAACATTTCGGTAGTAGTGCTGAACCATGCTCTTCCGAAAGCGTTCCTGTCCAGCAGTGTCCCACAGCTGAATCTGTAAAATAAAGAACAGTACAGTCCATAATCATTTATTCTGCTCAACAGCACAAACTTCTTAAATACTGTAGATCTGTAAGTACCATTGGAGTTGTGTCCTCATGATGCACGCAGTTTTTTGTTATGATGACGGCTGTATTGCTAATGTAACAATGTCTACACCAAAACAAGGAAAAGCAGTGACAGTCAATGATTAGAAAGATTACATGCTAAAGAAAACCAAAGAACAACAAAGAAAACAAACATTTGGGACAGACCTCTGAATCTACGCTTGAAATAGAGATTATCCTTTTTGGTGTTTCTATAGATGAATACTTTCCTAACATCACTGATAGCATTTTGATTTGTTACTTTTCAGCAGGGACACGGTGCTCCAGTGGGTAAGCACCCTGGACTTGAATCCCATTATCTGTGCGGAGTTTGGACATACTGCCAGCGTCTCTGAAGGTACTCGGGCTTCCCTTCCACATTCACAAGGATGAATGGCGATTCTGAATTGTGTGCGTGTATGTGAGGGTCCGGTGATTGGCGGGCGTCCTGTCCTGAGCTGTTTCCTGTTCCTACAACCCTAAGCGGAGTTAAACGGAATTTAAGAATGTTATGACCATTGACACTTGGATTCTCCCGGAAGAGCTAGAAAAAGTGACCGGGGAGAGGGAAGTCTGGGTATCTCTGCTCAAGCTGCTGCCCCCGCGACCCGACCTCGGATAAGCGGAAGAGGATGGATGGATGACAATTGATTTACATCTGCATGAAGAAAAAAAAATGGTCAAGATCATTAATATTCAGCCATCCCAGCTTGTTCACTTCACAACCCAGTATAAATAAAAGACCATTGGTTAAGAAGTTTCTGATGAAAAATAAAACTTATTAGTAAATCTTATGAGAAATAGAAAAATAAAGCCATAGGTATTCAACATAGCTGTGCCAATGACTAAATTAGTACTGTAAATGGAAAAAACATTGCTGTTATCCTCATTTACAGGTTACTCAATAAATTCAACATTATAAACAATAAAGAAACAGACCGCTTATTCATTTAGATAATCTGTCAACTATCATGAATAAAGAACATAAGCAATAGTTCTTTTCATTTGTTCAACTTAAAATATTACATTTACTGTAGGCATATTCATTGAGGTGATAAAGTTATCTGACAATAATGAAGAATAATGCAAAAATCAAAATATTTATAAAAAGTGGAATATACCTAACATGCTAAGAAAAGTCACATGGCACGTAAATCAAATTGTTAAAGTATAATTCATTTTAAACAGTTTTCAAATGTAGCGTCTTGTAATCTTCAGAGCTGTCCTGTAACAAGAATCAGTGCTACCCGCTTCTCCTTCTCATCCACTGGCCAAGAGTCTTCACTTTAAAAGCACAACTCAGAGTGAAGGGGTTTCATTTTTGTGGACTACTTTAAATTTACTGAGTGATTTGCTTAACAATATGTTTGCAGAAAATACATGCGTTTTGCATGTTGTAAACATACGACTTGATGGTTTGAGGTCTACATTACATGCCAAGAGCAGCACAAGTTTTTTCCATGGACATTTTTGACCTTGTTTGCTGTTGTCCAATGCTGAATATTATTGAGTTCTATTCTATCAGAAAACAATGTTATTTCCATCCTTCATGAAAACATGAGATTAGTGGTTTAAGTAACATATTTTAAAATATATATCATTTGGGCGGAGAATTCCTTTAAGGTGACTTAGCCTGTATGAGGAGTTCAAATTTTGATGTCCTATTTGCTGGATTTTCTGTATCCTTCTCTCAACTTCACCTCTAGTGGCTCAAATCCGTGGTCAAATGTGAGAAGGAGTGGTTTGAGATAATGAAATTACCATGTGGTGGCCTAACACGTTGCCATCACTGGCACTAAATGACCCTGAAAGATGGCCTAAGCAGTCACCAATACTCTAATCAGACTCTGAAAACCATCTAGTAATTTAAAACTCGGATCTCAAAATAACGAATGATTGTGTCTCCAATCGCATAGGTCATGAGACGCTGTTAATACAGTAACGTGCTGATCTCATTTTCCATTTCCAGACAATGCTGAATATTTGATAACACCGCCTGATAATGATCACACAAATCTGAACACCATTAATCTTGGCCCATTTCACAGCAGAAAAAAAGAGCAAGGCCCTTGCTGATTCAGACTGCTATGCAGGTTTCTGTTTTAAGATTAGATTTTGAAATTCCATCTTTAGATGTGCTTTGAAACCACATTTGCTGAGCACAATGATTTCTATTTACAATACTAATCAAAAATCAACATATCAGACCTGAATACTGTAATATTTTCAGAGCTGACTTAGTTTCCTACATAATGTGTAAAGCAAATAATTTGCTTTCTCTAAAAAGGATAACCTGCCAAATGTATTATACTGTACAGCTTTCCAGTAAAACTTAATGTCTCCAATGAAACAAATGTCCTCAGGTAGTCAATTATTATAATGCATTAGACCCTCCCCAATCTGTAAATAAAGCAGGTTCAGAAAACCTGTGGATGAATGAAAGAATAAATAAAAGTAACTGGAATACTTTAAGTTGTCTACATAGAAACCTTCAAGTTACAAATGTTCAAAGATGCGAACGTGCAAGCCTGATAAATTAAAAAATATTTAAATATGTGAAAAATTTAAAATTGTACTGTAACTTCAAACTTTGCGGCAGCACATAAGTTACTTTGAGGGTCTGGCACTACGTGCAGCGCAAAACCTATGCTATTACATTCCCAGTAACGTGCGTGCATCGTAACACGCTTTATTTTTTTCAAGTCCAAGATACCCGGAATTCAGTGTGTGCAACAAGAACACAGGGACACATATAACTCATTACGGGTAAGTTTTTCTTCACTCAGAGAAGCACATTAACATGCCATACAAAACCAAGTAGTGACATGGAAGGCAGGGGCAATAGGGACCATCGGTCGGATCACGTGAACAGCTTCTTCTCATTGACTTGTCCTATTCGACTTTAATGTATGATCTTCAGATTTGAGCATCCCATCAGGAGTACCGCGGGCTTAGCAAGGGCTTGTATTTTGATACACTGAAACTGGAGTTAAGGCCGGAAGTACAGTGATCCCTCGCTATATCGCGCTTCGCCTTTCGCGGCTTCACTCTATCGCGGATTTTATATGTAAGCATATTTAAATATATATCGCGGATTTTTTGCTGGTTCGCGGATTTCTGAAGAAAATGGTTCTTTTAATTTCTGGTACATGCTTCCTCAGTTGGTTTGCCCAGTTGATTTCATACAAGGGACGCTATTGGCAGATGGCTGAGAAGCTACCCAGCTTACTTTTGTTTCTCTCTCTCTCTCTTGCGCTGACTTTCTCTGATCCTGACGTAGGGGGTGTGAGCAGGGGGGCTGTTCGCACACCTAGACGATATGGACGCTCGTCTAAAAATGCTGAAAGATTATCTTCACGTTGCTACCTTCTGTGTGCAGCTGCTTCGTGAAGCGACATGCTGCACGGTGCTTCGCATACTTAAAAGCAAACAGCCCTATTGATTTGTTTGGTTTTCTCTCACTTTCTGACATTCAGTGCTCCTGACGCACACTCCTTTGAAGAGGAAGATATGTTTGCATTCTTTTAATTGTGAGACAGAACTGTGATCTCTGTCTTGTCATGGAGCACAGTTTAAACTTTTGAAAAAGAGACAAATGTTTGTTTGCAGTGTTTGAATAACGTTCCTGTCTCTCTACAACCTCCTGTGTTTCTGCGCAAATCTGTGACCCAAGCATGACAATATAAAAATAACCATATAAACATATGGTTTCTACCTCACGGATTTTCTTATTTCGCGGGTGGCTCTGGAACGCAACCCCCGCGATGGAGGAGGGATTACTGTACTATTTTTGTGATGTTTTTTTTCGTCCTCACTTCAAAACCTATCATGAATCTTCACCATGAACACTTACCAGATTTAAGTATTAGGTGAAGTGGATTTGAAGACAATCACATAGGTTTGTTCGCTAGCGGTAAGTGAGTCTGCTGTACCAAGATCAGCTGATGGAAAACAATTGGAATAAAAAATAACTTTCTGTTATTAAAGTGACGAGATTGCAAATACAAGCGGCTGAAATGAGTTTCCTCCGCAGGGTGTCTGGGCTCTCCCTTAAAGATAGGGTGAGAAGCTCAATCATCCGGGAGGGGCTCAGAGTAGAGCCACTGCTCCTCCGCATCGAGAGGAGTCAGATGAGGTGGCTCGGGCATCTGATCAGGATGCCTCCTGGACGCCTCCCTGGTGAGGTGTTCCGGGCACGTCCAACCGGGAGGAGGCCCCGGGGAAGACCCAGGACACGCTGGAGGGACTATGTCTCCCGGCTGGCCTGAGAACGCCTTGGGATTCCCCGGAAGAGCTAGAAGAAGTGGCCGGGGAGAGGGAAGTCTGGGCATCTCTGCTCAAGCTGCTGCCCCCCGCGACCCGACCTCGGATAAGCGGAAGAGGATGGATGGATGGATGAATAACTTTCTGTTGTTTATTGTTAAATTACACAAGAAATCTGCAACAAGATACAAATAAATTTTAAAAGCATTTTCTTATATATATTTAGCTGTACATTTACATGTTTTCTACAGGTATGGAGGGTTGGGGGTTGCATTGTGTTCATTGGGCGCCCAGGCTAACTTTGCTGGACTTACAAAGTAGACTTGCGAATGTTTTCTACGGAACAGAACCCATTCGTATGTAGGGGACTTACTGTACCGACCATTTGTAGCAACTGCAAGATACGGGAATGCGATTCCTACACTTCACAACCTGAAAGGGAAGTGGACGATATTTGAAGGATAAAATAGCATTACCATATTCGGTCCTCTGCCCCTCTTGTCCCCTATGCACACCCTTAAATAACTGGCAAAAAAATCACACGCAAAACAAAGTGGGACTGATAAATATATTGAAATTTGCCGTTTACATTTACCTGCCCGGTACCCCGAGTGCTCATTAGTGAACCCCCTTCCCCAGCGGCCAAATCCTAACCCCCGGTTCGACGCAGACTATAAACAAAAGTTAATAAAAAAAACTGTTCTCTGAGAATGCAAAAAGAAAGATTTAACATAGTCCAAATATAAGAAAAAAACCCTGCAGTTCAGTTCCTTCCCGTATGGCAGGAGGAAACACAACAGTCCTTCTGGAGAAACGGCTTCTCCGCGGACTATCATGCAACTCATGGATTCGGCTCACCAGACGGGAGCACCCGGAGAACACCAGTATTTGGCCTCTTCTCGGGGATTCATCACCTGATTATTTCTTCGGGGTGGCCAAACACAATAGCAGACATCCCTGGGTGAAGTAAGATCCTGAATGATTCTTAGAGCGTAGATAGTCGCCACCTTGCCTTCAGCCTTTTCCTTCCTTTTTTCTCTCCCATTCCTTGATCCGCCATTCCCCTTAAAAAGAAAAAGTTTCCCGCCGAAACATCCCTTTCCCCTCTTGGTTGTTATGGAAAAATGACGCTGGCAACAGGCAGCTGGAATATTTACCGGGCGGGATCCTCCCAGCACTGGGACGTCATCAAAAGTGCCTGAAGGGCTATTTACAGACACCCTCCCAGCCAAAATTATAAAGTGACGGACAGTCCAGCAGGCCAACCCGACTGTCAAGTTATGTAGCCTTGCTACACATTTACATAAAGTCATTAATAGTGAGTACCGTATACACTCACGTATAAGTCGGGTCTAGAAGCCCGAAAAATCAATCATAAAATCAGACCCTGACTTATACGCCCGTTCAAAAATGTGACACTTAATATTTTTGTTTTTTACATCTTCTTGCCTCCTCCAAACTTGCATCAGTTTCTCAGACACATCAAATTTTGTTGCAGCAGCACAGTTAACAATTTCTTTTGCTACTTAACAACTTTTAATTTAAAACCAGTTTCATATTTTCTTCTGATTGAACACTCCATCGTATATACAGGATGGTGTTAGGATAAAGGTGTATAGGGTGTGAGATACAAAAAACACAAATCAGTGCAAACGTTGCTTCAGAATAATTTGGGTATCACTGTGTGGTCACGTAGGCACAATACATAGGAAAAAAAGGCAGACTCTCAAGTGGGCGCTAGCATATCATAATCTCTTGGACCAATTGTGTGAGTTTTCTGCATTTGACTTATATGAACGACATTATAAAATACCAGAAATTATATGGTAAATCAAGTCCCGACTTATCTGCGAGTATATACAGTACTTCATTAGAAATAGCCTTACCATATAATAAAGTGTCTTGAAATGAAGTTACTGGCTTACCTATCACGCATGGCATTTCACTTGCTGAACACAGTTAACAGATAGTATGTGTGTTATCTGATCTAAAACATTAAAGGCTTTCTGTTCACTGTATTGCCCTTTAAGATAAATACTGACATTTATTACAAGGCACTTTAAACCCAGTAACACCTTTCAAACCAGTACCTTTATAATTCATATAGATTGTGTGTAATTTAAAACCCATCTTTCACATCAGTGTAGAAGAATTTTAGCTCACTCTTTCTTGGGAGCCAAAGTCAGGGCAGGAAAAATCCCCCGTCCTGGACAGGGCAGATACCAATTTTGTTAGAACTGATAAGAATCGTGTTGCAAGTGGTCTCCAGGAGAAAATCAATATTTGTCTCAAAACACAATATTAGACAACAAAATATATTTCTGGATACATTTTCATGCAGTTCAAACTGTGGGAGGCTCTTCTGCCTTCCCCTATGAGCATCATGCGTCATTACCCACTGCTCATAAAAATACAAAGAACCTGCATAATTCAAAATATGTGACAAATGAAATATGAATCAGTTCCCTATCCTAGTGAATCAATGACTAGTTGTTCCCATTTCCAGTTGCCATGATGATCGGTCTTGCACATCAACAAGTGCTGGACATGCCTACTCTTCAGCTCAGGACAGGGTAATTAGAAACAGTTATAAGCAAGACAACTAGCTAATGCTGCTCTTCCTCTAGTACCGAGGATCAGATTGAGACCAACAGCCTGGTTGAGGGTGTTCTTCATTACAATTAAGAACACCATATGAAGCATTACATGCGCAATGAGAACATTATTTATTTGTGTATACTTTCATAGTAGATTTTATCTCCCCCTGTGTTGTTTATCCCAATCAGAATGCCATTTTCTGACCATTTCCTTGCAAGTAGAAGGTATTGTGAGCATGTGCTTGTGCATGCTGATATGTCCAGTACACAATACTTACGTTTACATACAAAATGAGTACTGCACAAAAAGAAACTCAAATCCAAAACAAAAGAAAGTGTTCCCAAAATGGAAAGTAATGAAATAATACTCGGGTTGCAGGCCCATTACCTCCACTGCACCACAGGCTTTTAATACGTCGCATCAATGACATCAGTACGCCATGCATTACCAGACCAGCACTGGTTCCACATGTAGAACAGGACAGAGCCATGCCAGATAATTTAACACTTCCTCCGTGAACTTTTGAATAACAGACACAATGAAAACAAAAGAGAAAACACTTTCTATATAGGCTAGTTAGTAAATAAAACAAAATCTTAAATTGAGACCTCTGTGCTGTTGATACTTACTACTGTAAAAATTATACTATATAAAGGTCAAAGATGTATGAGTCGTTGCATTGTTAACATCAGCAGCTACAGAAGCAATTCCTTATTGTGAATTTTACAAAAGCCCTCAGTTCATCCATCCATCCATCCATTGTCTCCCGCTTATCCGAGGTCGGGTCGCGGGGGGCAGCAGCTTGAGCAGAGATGCCCAGACTTCCCTCTCCCCGCCACTTCTTCTAGCTCTTCCGGGAGAATCCCAAGGCGTTCCCAGGCCAGTTGAGGAGACATAGTCCCTCCAGCGTGTCCTGGGTCTTCCCCGGGGCCTCCTCCCGGTTAGACGTGCCCGGAACACCTCACCAGGGAGGCGTCCAGGAGGCATCCTGATCAGATGCCCGAGCAACCTCATCTGACTCCTCTCAATGCGGAGGAGCAGCGGCTCTACTCTGAGCCCCTCCCGGATGACCTGAGCTTCTCACCCTATCTTTAAGTTCATGTCTGTCTAAAATCATGCCAGATTTCACTACTTATTACTAAATTTGACAGAAGAAAATATAACATCCACAAAACAGCTACACATTTCTACCACAAAGGAATTAGTGTACTGTGAAGGACTGGCACCACATTCCGGGCCTGCATCCTGCAGTATAACTGACACCGCCAATTCAGCCTCCCCCTATGTGGGCTTGAGATACAACATTAATTAGAATGTAACTATTGAAACAGAATTTTATTAACCATTGCATAATCAAAAAATGATAAAATGTCACTAAGATGTAAATCTTCCTAAAACTCATTAATTTATTTTATTCAAACATTGCAATAAAGAAAAAAAATATCAAAAACTGTCTAATTTAATGCAGCAATTTCTTATAATGACACAATTTACTTGTAAGGAGGACATTAGTTAATAATAATAATAATAATAATAAAAATAATAATTCTTTACATTTATATAGCGCTTTTCTCACTACTCAAAGCGTAGAATGAAAAAGAGACCATTCTTCAGCTGATTTTGTTTCAGCCGGGACAGATCCGCTTCATTTCCATGGGCTCGAGTTCATTTAACTAACCGTTTCATCTCCGGCCGAATTTAATCTGAGCCTTCATACAGTATAGCATTTTCTGATAAATATAAGACAAACACGTTAGCTTAAAACCACAGACAGTAGAGGTAACACCAGCTTTTAAATGCTGATAAGTAGAGGATAATCCAGATCTCTTAACATCCAGTATTTAGAAGTGTGAAAAGCTTACCAGACTTAATTTAACCAATCCTGCTCAATGTAGAGTCTAAGAAGTGACAGAAAGAAACAACTCAACGAACAAAGGCTAAAACACAAGAATATAAAGAGTGACAACCTCAAAACTTCCAAAATGTATTAAAAGGTGAACAATCAAGAGAGTCAGAGGGATGGAGAAAAAGGAAAATATAACATTCAACATATTAAGGATACACACATTAGACTAACTTTCTAGAAAAAAATTAACCTAATGTAAAAACTCAATGAACAGCCATTCAACCTTGTGGTGCCCTTTCTCTCCTGATTTCCAGAACCAAAATGCTGTTATTCAATTTACAACATTTCATTTACTCCAGTTCCTCCCTCCAAGCAGAGGATGTAGCCTTGCTGCCTAAACAACAGACATGAAACTGCATGCCATGATCACTGAATGTCTGTCTCTGACTAAAGGCCATGTCACATTATGTGGCTTTCACAGTGATTTTCAGTCATAGCAATCATTTACACAGCGAGTCAGAAGGCAGTTGGCAGCACGCTGCTCATCCGGAAGTACAATTCGTGTTTCTCCATGAGAAGGTCACTTAACCGACCTGTGCTCTAACCATAAAATGAAACGTAGCTTGAATGAAATTGCATTCACAATACAAACATGCTCCAAAAAATAAAGGACTCTTGCTGTTTTGTATGTTGTGTTACAACCTTTTAACTCTTTTTAACGACTGTGGACAGTCAACTTTTTATAACTTAATGTTTTGAGTTTACTGATCCTGCTCATTATCCTTTGCTCAAAGATCACAATAACACCTCTAACGCTTTAAACAGATCATATGTGCTCCTAACTGATTCATGACCAAATTAATATCCACATTACTAACCGAGAATGGTAAACCGGATGGACGCAGGGACATCCGGCCATGGGCCGTAGCCGCAAAAAGACGTACTGCGCAGGCGCCCCAAGAAATGAGGCGCCGCGAGAGGCGGCCGCGACCACAGAAAAAAGGAGTGAGCACAGAAAAAAGGAGTCAAACGCAGGCGACGCACACAGCACCGCACGAAACTAGCACACAAAAAAAAAGAAGCCGCTCGCGCCCCACAAATCCCACACCCATCTCCAAGCACACCACACCCCTACAAGCAACGGACGGGACACACACAAAGAGGACGATTCAACAAGCCCCTGGCACACAAAAAAAAACAAAACCGCAACCCCCCGCCCCCCCCCCCCCCCCAAAGCAACGGACAGGACACACACAAAGAGGATAATTCAACAACACACAAAAAGAAAGAAGACGCTCGCGCCACACCAATCCCACCACCCCCCTCCAAGCAACATCCACCCCCCCTCCTCAGACGCCGGCAAAGCACACAGCGCCGCACGAATCCCATTGCACACGAAACGGGACGCACACAAACAAGCTCCTAGCACACCAAAAAAAAGAAGCCGTGACCGCCACACAAAGACCATTAGACACGAAACGGGACAGACTACGGACATGGCACACGAAACGTTCACAAAGACGACGATTCAGACCCACAAACACACTAACATCAACATACGTCATCTCAACACGTTCACACTATGCAGCATAGGTGGATCTCATTACAATGAGGCACTATTAACCGTTCAACTGCAGAAAAGGCTCCATATTAACAGTGAGTGCGATCCTCCTTATTACTTATCCATATTTCTCACGCTGAAGAACAAACAAGTCATGAATACACGATCACAGGTACAAAACGATACGGCTCGGATAACGGGACCAAACACACGAACCCGCATGAAAAAACAAAATACACGGCGGCACATACAACGCGCTTCTGAACCTCCGGAAGAAAAAAATGTCTCGGCTCCAAAAACGCAAAGCTCAACTAACACATTAACAGAAACCAGCACATATGGACAGACACAATGAACGTAGACGCATACAGCGCGCGTCTCAAAGTGCTGCATCGAAACAGGCACGGATTCAAAACGAAACACCTCCCGTCTCAGACATACGTAAACGGCAGCGAAGGGACAAAATAAATAAACGCAGACGTCTACACCGCGCATCTGGAATGCCGAAAAACAAGCAGGCAAGGCTCCAAAAAGAGAAAGCTCAACTGACCGACATACAAAAACGAGCAAGGCTCAATACAAACAATGCACGCCGTAAACTACAACGGGCTTCTCACACAGCACAGGCAAATCGATTACAGCTCCAAAACAACACGTCCCAAATACTACACATACAACAACGCGCCTCTCAAACGGCACAAGCAAAAGATACACGTCACGGACATCAACGAAAGACACCTGCTAAACACTTGCGCCAGTTAGCTGACAACACGTTCAATAATGAGTCCACTATTCAGGAAAATTCATTGGGATTAATGAATGTCATTTGCAATCATTGTCATTCACTTAACTTCCCTGAAGAAACAAATGGCAATACAAGTAATGAATTTACACGTTGTTGTCAAAAGGGTCAAATTAGACTGCCTCCTTTACATTCATATCCTGAATATCTACAGAACCTTCTAACTAGCGATGTACCTGAAAGTGAAAACTTTATGAACTGCATTAGATCCTACAAATCGGTATCCACTATGAACATGAACAGTGGCACTGCACATGACATCCGTCTTGCAAAACTGTTAATTATTGATAAATGTACAATGGCATCCAGTCACTTACTCAACACCATTCATACACTTCTACAAACATTGATGAATAATAATATTCCCTTTGGAGGAAAGGTACTTTTATTAGGAGGAGATTTTAGATTTTAGACAGTGCTTACCTATTGTTCCACATGCCATGCGCTCAGCTATTGTTCAGTGCACCTTAAAATACGCAGACAATTAACATTGCTTTCAAAAGATACACTTAGTACAAAACATGCGATGTCCAGATCCAGATCATAACAATTGGTTATTACAACTGGGAGATGGTACACTCACCAATACAGATAGACTTCACCCAGATATTAGTACAATTCCTCAAGCCTTTATCTGCGACGACTTAGTTACAGAGATATTTGGAACAGCAATCTCATTAGACCAAATGCCCCTTTTAACACAATGCGCTATATTATGTCCAAACAATATTAATGTAGAAAACATAAATAACCAAGTCATTGCATTACTTCCTGGAGAGACAACTCTTTCTAAGCTCTGACAAAGTTGACTCTGATCACGACGATGACCATCTTCATTGACCTTACAAGTTCTGACCTGAAATTACCTTTTACACTTAAAGGTGTGTACAAAGAAATTTTCCAATAACCCTTTACACTGTGCCACACACTTTATTGTTTGCTTTCTATTTACATCATCTACACCTTCACACTATTCTATATTTCATTCATACATCACGCTCTTTGTCATTTCCCAACACCAGGGGTTGGCGAGCGAAGCGAGCAGGGGTCAGAGCCCCCTAGTTTAGTATATAAAACTTAATTACAAGCAAATATTCCAAGTTAACATGCTGTGGTAAAACTATGACTAGGCATATTGTTTAAACATACACTTTACAAGATCTCCTAGCCACTTCCAAGACTAAACTTTAAATGTCTTAAATTTACATGACACCTTTATCTAAGGCAACTTGCAACATTTATGATACATTTCTTTTGATTTTCCAATTGGAGCACAGGCAGGTGAAGTGATCTGCAAATGGTAACACATTGTCAGTAGCAGGATTTGAACCCACAACTTCAAGGTTTGAGGTCCAAAGCCTTGACCACAACACCACACTGCCTGTCTTACAACAAAACAGACACTCGCACGGATTCCAGTGAAAATTACATGCAGACAGATTTACCATGTAAGTGCTTTGCGGCCTACACCTAAAATATTTACTACAGGGTAACCCAAAATAAAGATTGTTTAAAAACTTGGCTTGGCTTATCATTTTATGTTTATATTGGGTATTTTTAATCTAATACTGTTGAGTATGATATAACTGTCTTAAATATTTGTTTATGTCAATGGAGTCTTTCTGATTGCGGACATTCTACAGACAAGAATGACTTAAAACAAGTTACATTGCACTGCATGAATATGACCATAGACACTGATTCTTCCACCATCAACAGACATATTTCTTTGTTGTACAAATTAACTCATGGGTCATTACTCACATTTTTTCCACATGGATGACATATGTATACTGTAAGGCTTAAAACTTAATTCAATTATTCCAAGAGCTTTAGAGTCTTTGTCATCTGATGCACTTTTGAAAATCATATGGACAACTTTTATTAGACATCTAAACATGAAACTGTAAAATCGGTTATAAACTCTAATCTTGAATTAGACCTTTAAACTACAATTATTAAACAAATGCAAGGCCCGATTTACAGATTTCACATACTGTACTTACAAATACAATATTTAAAGTTCGTTTAGAGCTGGGCTTACAAGTGGATGAAACATTTTACGGATTCATTGAAATTAAACCGAATGTAATAGTAAACACACATTAGACCTAATTAACATGTTTCAAGATGAAAATTACTGCAGCACTGTTATGCGCATCCTAAGAAAATCTTAAAGAACAGAAGCGAGATTAGTTCTGGTTTTGAACACGAAGGAAGTTAACATCGCCCTGCAATGGACTGGAGTTAAGGGCCGACACCTGGGACAGGGACGGAGTTGTTCCGCCTGTGCACCAGGAGCCCCTACAACAAACACGTTATTAACACACCCAGTAAGCAGACACTTGTGATGTAGCAACGTTTCGTTTTTCTAAGATTAATTTCCGTCCATCAATACCTTTAGAAATTTACAGAGACCTCGTTTTTACGAAAACGACCACACAGGATTTAAAAAAAAAAAACTTCGCCTTAATTATTTTGTTTCTTCTTCCACTATTATGTATTTACCTTGATTTGCTCCCCGTCAATTTCGACAATTTTCTCTCTGAAGTCTACTCCGATCGTTGCTTCTGTCTTGCTGGGGAACCGTCCCGAACAGAAGCGGAACGTGAGACAAGTCTTGCCCACTCCCGAATCCCCGATCACGATGATTTTAAAGATGCGAGAACGGGGTGGTGGGAGAGAAGACGAGGCGGAGAAGGAGCTGCTCAGCTCCAGGGAAGACTCCATCTCTGCCATCCCGCAGATGTTCTTTCCAAAGGCAGCACGCCGCCAGAACTTGTATTCCTATCACATGAACGTGCTCCCAAACTTAACATTAAACTCCTTAAGAAATTCTGGGAAGCAGCACGACTCAGTCGCCACGTACAACTGACAGCGAATGAATAGGATAAATCTCGCGAGAGCGCAAGGCAACTCCTTAGCGTCGCCACGGACTGCAACCGCGCTGAGGCAGCTGGGTAATACGGTCAGCGAGACAACACCTAGGGATGTGCCGCGCGGTTCGTGGCTGAGGTTGGAGTTGATGCAAGAAGCAGCTTGAGTAGAACTGAAAAGACAGCAATGACACTGGCAAACTCAATTCCACAGACAGTTGTATTTTATAGAAAATACTTCTGCCTGGCAGTTTTACTCAATAAGGTATACTTCTTTTTCAAAGCGGTTTTACATTTTTTAGGAACTACACTAACCATTGTTTTTTATTAAGACTCGCTTGGTTCAAGAGTGCAGGTATAGTTTGTGATAAGTTTCCCCACTGTTTTTGGATTTTTTAAAAGTTTTTGTTGTATTGAATAGAACAAAACACCTTTAATAACAATTCAATTATTATACACTTACGTAAATAATACAGCAGCACAATAATAATGTTTAAATAAATGATAAAACCAAAAAAGAAACACACAGTACATTACCCCTACCCACATACAAAGCTACTATATATGATAAAAAGGCCCAGTGTGATTCCTTAAACGGGAAAGTCAAGCAAGCCATTTAATGATAACATTTAATAAATTCTTGCGAAATACTGAAACATTCTAGAACTGTTCCTCAGAGACGCCAATTTAAGATGATATAAGATGATTCTATAAGATGATTTAAGATGATATAAGATATCACTCTCCCAGTCAGTAATGAGTGGTGCCAGCAGAGAATGCACTAGCATTTTTGCTGTCTTGGTGAAGCCTCGCCACCCCCTTTGCTTTGAGTGGAATCATCACTGCCAGACTTGTACATACAAGTCTACATACTTGCACTGGGGAGAAGGAAACATGGAGGGTTTGGATAGAAAACAGTGAAGGTAAAATTTGAGAATATCGGGATGCTGGAGGGAGGAGGTTGTTTAATTATTTATATCAATGTCTGTTTACAAGATGTTTGGCACGGTGGCACAGTGGTAGTGCTGCTGCCTCGCAGTAAGGAGACCGGGTCCTCCCTGCGTGGAGTTTGCATGTTCTCCCCGTGTCTGCGTGGGTTTCCTCTGAGTGCTCCGGTTTCCTCCCACAGTCCAAAGACATGCAGGTTAGGTGCATTGGCGATCCTAAATTGTCCCTAGTGTGTGCTTGGTGTGTGTGTGTGTGTGTGTGTGTGTGTGAGTGTGTGTGTGCCCTGCGGTGGACTGACTCCCTGCCCGGGGTTTGTTTCCTGCCTTGCGCCTTGTGTTGGCTGGGATTGGCTCCAGCAGACCGCCGTGAATCCTGTAGTTAGGATATAGCGGGATGGATAATGGATGGATGTTTACAAGACTGTCTCAGAAAAATATGCGCTTAAGGGGTGCCATTTCAGAAGACAAATTGAAATTGGGCTGCATTAGCAGGCTTGTTTTTTACTTTATTTGTGCATTTAATAGTTTTCTAAAGGAAATAGATACTGGGTGATTCTAATGGACGGGGCCCTGAGTTATGATGTATTACTGTCATAATAATTAAGCAATCCAAACAAAATAAAGGTTACAGTATTCCTGGATAACTGAAGCGTACCTGAACATTTTTGACTTATTTGTGAATGAACCGGATGACCGTGAAATCAGTGAAGATTATTTCCAGCAAGACAGGGCAAGCTGTCACACGTCGGCTCGTGAATCGTTTTTTGGCAACAGGCTCATTTCAAAGGGACTATGGCCACCTTGTTTCCCAGACTTTCAGAGTCCTGGTGCTTCCTGTTTTGCTATATGGCTGCAAGACATGAACGTTATCCTGTGACTTGAGACGAAGACTGGACTCCTTTGGTACTGTGTCTCTTCTGAGAATCCTTGGGTACTGTTGGTTTGACTTTGTGTTGAATGAGTGGTTGCTCTTGGAGTCCCAAGTGAGGCACATTACCTGCATTGTGAGGGAGTGTCAGTTACGGCACTACAGCCATGTGGCGCGATTCCCCAAGGGTGATCTGGCTTACAGGATCCTCATTGTTGAGGATCTGAGCAGCTGGACCAGACCAAGAAGACATCCACGTAACACCTGGCTGTGGCAGACAGATGGTCATTTCTGGAGGGTGGGTCTGGACCGGGTGTCTGCCTTGGGGGTTGCCAACTAGGATCCCAAGCTGTTTTGTCATGTGGTCAGTGCGACAACATACTGTACCAGTGCATGCTCCCCAACGTGACTTGACCCCTCTTATGACAAGCTGATCCCCACAAAAGCAAAACAAAATCTATAAATCTGCTCTTGAATAAAATAAAGGCTAGAACATTTTGTATAAAGATAGCCTCTGAGAAGCTGAGTACAGTGAATTCTGGGATTTGCGAAGACCATCTGTAATAGGCTTGTGTAGGCCGTCGGACATTAAGCCCAAACACAAAAAATAACATAAAACAATATAACAGCTTAACGGGAGTCAGCCATTTGTACTAAATTCATGTGTACTTAAATCGCTCAGAATCTGTAAAATCTGCTGTTTAGTTCATCTAAATGATAGAGCCAACCTTGAGTGCAGGAAATGCTGTATAGAACATACCAATAGAGTTTATATTTAATAATGTTATCCCATCAGGTATTACACCAAATATTGCTATTAATGAATTAGAGGGGATTTCAGATCCAAGCCAGTCCAAAAAATATGCAAACATTTTAGTTCAAAATGTCTGAGAGTGTGACACTCAAAAAATGACCTAATGAGACAGGTGTCTGTTGGCATTGTTCAAAATTCAGATCTTGTCCTGAATGCGTTTAAGATTTTTTTAAACAAGATGTGTGTTCAGTGTACAATTTTTAGCAAAATTATACATGCTTTTGAATAATAATATGTTTTCTGAATAGCCAAGGTGCCTTCCTCATCTGAAATTCTACTACAAAGATATTTTTTCCCACGGTTCTACAGAGGTGAATTCCATAAAATTTGTTGATAAAAATATAGAAATTCTATCCATATCTTCATCAAATCTAGTCAGTATTGCTTCAGGACTAGAGATTAGTTGGAGATGAAGAACATTAGGCATATTATTTTCCCCCAAATTTCTAACCTAGTGAAAGAAAAATTAATGTGTTGCTATGCTATTTTTATGACACAGAAGTTCAAAAGAAGATTATATGCTGTGGATATACGGATATCTAAATGGCTGGACACTAGTGATTTATATATGTGGAATACTGAACATTGGTTAAACAAGACTGGAATATATGGAGTAGCTGGTAAAAGCATCCTTGGTTCTACAATGGTACCAAATCTTAAATGACTGTTGGACCACTGGGTTCTTGGTAAAGTAACTGGGGCACATAGTTTGGCATACAATGAGGAGTTTGAGCAATAAATTATTTCTATGGCTTAACTGTGGTGGTCTGAGTTTGGGTGAGGCAGTATAGGAATTCTTATATCTTATTATAATGATTACTATTATTAGTAATGTTGTTATTAATTGATGAGGCAGAGTGGCTTTGCTCTGGCTGTCAGTGTGGACTCCCTCGAGACAATATTTAAGAGAAGGACATTTAACGAAGTAGTGGCCATCCTGGAAAATGACATTCACCCTAAACAGAAGAACGCCTTCAGCAATGAATTGCTCCAAATGTGCTACTGCATCCATTGCACTGTCCCCTTACAGCTGGAGTGATGTTGGTTTCTTAGTTTCTGAAGGGTGTTTAGGTTCTGCTTGTGTTCATTGATTTATGTTGCAATGTTTTGTATTTGCCTTCAGGATTCATAAAGTATCTATCTATCATGTACAATGTTTTAACTGATTAGGCTGCCAGTCACTTCTGGAGGGCAGGGGTACCAAATAAAGCAACAACTTTATGTAGACAAATTCAGAATTCATTCTTTTATGTGTAAAAAGCATAAAGAAATTATTCATAGTAATCAGCATACATGGATACATGGCAGCTTTTAGTAGTCAGTAAATGCAGGGACCATAGTTTCAGTTAAAATATCATAGAAAATATTTCACATTTATTCATTTTACTTGTATTTTTCATTACTTTTCTCTAAAGAGTTCCAGTCCTTAATCCAGTTTAATTCAACTGAATCTCACTCATGGAAGGAAAGATCTTCTTCAATGTTGTGGCTCAAAGACACTCAGCGTTCTTGCAGAACAACAATTTTGTCAACACCTCAGTGGAGAAGGCAGGTATAGGTGGCTTTTCAGGATGTTGGGAGCATGCTAACATCATTTGGCACCAGGTGCAGACAGCCAAAAAGGAAAAGAAAGATCTCTATGTGTTTTTTTCTAGATCTTGTCAGTGCCTTTGGGTCAGTTCTGTATGGGATTCTATGGGCAACATTCAACTTCTTCGATGTCCCAGACAGCATAACAAAACTGGTCAAAGCTTTCTACCAGGACATCCAGTTCTGCATCACAACATAGGACAGTACCACTACCTGGCAGCAGCTTAAGACTGAGATAATGGTAGGTTGCACTATCTCTCCCCCTGGCCTTCACCATGGGAGATGGAGCTCATCATTCGAGCATAACCGTGGGTGGTCAGAGGGGAACATCTGAAAAATGGGCTATGTCTTCCTCCAATCAGGGCATACATGGATGACATAATGACTATTACAACAACAAAAGCATGCACCAAACGCTTGATGGATAAACCTCAAGAAATTATAAAATGAGCATGAATGGAAATAAAACCCAGCAAATCCTGCAGCATCTTCATTAACAAAATACGCCTCACCAATGAGAGGTTCTGCATAAATGATGAGCCAATACCAGTGATCCCGGAGAAGCCCATTAAAAGCCTTGGACATTGGTACACCACAGATGTGGTGACATAACCAAGTACTGAGGTGCTTGGCCTAGCACTAGAGGACAAGAGAGTGTTAACTGACGCCATCCTCTAAAACGCCCAGACTACTATCCCTCAACTAACATCGTTCATCCAGGAAGGGGAGAAACAGTGTATGAAACCCTCTCATCTACTGACTCAAGGCTGCTGAATACAGTCAGATATTGTGAAATGCCTGTCGACCTAAATTAGAGACTCGCCTTCCCATCTGAAATCGCATGCACCAGTCTGCACCCAGATTTGGTCCTCTGGACTAACTCCTGCCATTGTGTGTCTTCATGATTAAGCAGACAGTCCCTTGGGAGGATGCCATCGATGAGGCATATGAAAGAATAAGCTGAGGTATCCCAATCTCACAGCTGAGGAGAGAAGGTGGAAGGTGCAGGGTCGTCCAGTGGAGGTGGGCTGCAGGGGCTTTGTAGCCAGTTCCACTATAAGGCTGTTGAAGGAAGAGGGCATTAGAGGGCAGGCCCAATGGCAAGGCAATTAAGGAACTTGCCACTGTCACCAAAAGAAGCAGTCACTGGTTGTGGCTGAAGCAAAATGAGACAGTATAAACTGTCTAATGACCACTTAGTAACCATGCAACACACACCCAGGTCTGATCAGCCTGTGGTGGACCTGCCTCGGCTGAAGGTGTCTTGTGGTTATAAGACTGAAACACGGTATGAGGCCGGGGTCCACAACTGATGATGTGTCATACTGGTGGAAACAACACTAAGGCTCATCAGTCTCAATGACATCACAACAAAGAAGACATCTCCAACCCACTAAAGGCAAGTGTTGTGCTGAATTGTCAGGATATAGATCATCTAGTCCTATTAAACAACCATAACAATAAAATACATGTAATAATAATCAGCACCACAACTGAAAGGGATATTTATTTATATCTAACAGAAAAGACTGACTGACTGTGCTGTTTTGTTAAGAAGTATTTTGTATTATCCTGGAGTCATAGAAGGATTTAGTTTCCAAACAGTTTTCTAAGCTTTTCCTTGGCTCAGGGTAAGATTACAAATCTATGGCTCTGTGGCCGTGGTGTGACATCACCCATACTTTACATTGTCTTGCTGTGGCATACATCTTTAAATGAAGGATCTACTAAGTATTAATTTACAAGTAAGAGTCTCTTACTTTATACTTAAGCAATTTAAATTCCAAAAGCTTTAACAAGCTAGAATTTTACCTTACACACTTACTTCTCATACTTGTTTTACAGTAATGTTTAAAGATGAGGAAGCAATATCTTGGCTGGCTGTTTTCCAACTGTTAAGAAAGCAAATTTTTGTTGTCATAGTTCTTGGCTGTGTGAAGTTTGCATGTTTGCATGGAGTTTTAATCCTTCTGGACTTGCATGAGTTGTCTCTGAGTATTCCCCTTTCCTTCCATAGCCAAAAGTTGTGTTTACTGGATTGACTGGTGATTTTAGGTTGTATGAGGGTGTGTGTGTGTGACAGTAGGCATTATGATGGACTGACACTCTGTCCAGAGTTGGTTATTGCCTTACACATCATGCTGCCTTAATAAATACTGTAATGGAAAAAACAATGTTCAGAAAATGGATGGATGGTTATTTTGACGTATCTCATAAAAAGACTGTACCCTCATGCAAGGGCCTGATAAACAACAGACAGAACATAAAGCTTCAGTGACAAACATTGCTAACAAGTTGACTCATGACAAGAACAAGATAGATAGTACTAGATGTAAAACTTTACAGATTTTTATTGCATGCATTGACATCATGTACATAGACAGGAGGGTTTAAACCAGGGGTTCCCATCCTGGGGGATGCAAGATCGCATTTCATGGGGTGTAGCAATGAGGAAGGCGGCATCACAATTTGCCAGAACTGAGTGAGTTGCGTTGTCTGACTTTATTGTGGTGCAATCAGTGTCTTGCCGTGTGTCATCATTTGTAGGTCATTTATTAATTAGTGTTCATGTTGTATGATATGAAAAGAATCAAGTATTGTGCGTGTAATTGTCACCTGTGAATGAGCCACAGAAATGTGCATTCTTGAGGTTTCCTTGTTGCAGGCGGCGTATTTGTGAAGGTAAATAACTTTCTTAAGAGAATGGAATTTGGACCTTGCAATGATCTACAGAGAAGGGGTGAGGTCTAGCATTGAAATGTCACTGATTTCAAGGTTTGATTGACATTTTTGCTGAGGGGGACAAGAGGCACTGAATTAGATGCAACACCTGCTGTTTATACTCAGCCCATCTCTCCTGCTGGCGGTCCTGGCAGTAGCACAGCAATTTTAAATGTGTGTCACATTTGTTTTTGAACTGCAGTGCAGGTGCTGTCGAGGGCAAAGCTCATCGACTGTGTTTCATTGTTCACCAGTAGGACTGTATGTGGTTCAATTTGTAGTTCAAAAATAAAAAACTCTGACTTTTTCATTTTCCAATATGGTATTACTTTGTAGGGGTGGGAACATAAACAAAATATTTTCTAAGTGTGTGGGGCATAGAAAAGGTTGGGAACCACTGGTTTAAACAAAGACAGAACAGATCCCATGTGCATCTTGGGGCTCTGATAAAGTGGGCATTACTTCTGTTCAAAGTGTAGCTTTAGTTTGGCCACATACTCCTCCTTTCTTCTCACTTTTTGGTGTTGATATTCTTTGAAGTCTAATAAATCATGGCATTGTTAAATGCCCTCCTCAGTAGATGTTCACCCCTGCACATTTTTCCTAAGATCACATTAAGAATTGGACAATCTTGATGGAAGGCGGAGCAAGAAATTTAAAATGACATCTTAGGATAGGTGCTGTAAGCAACCAAACAACATGGTATCCCTCAATAATAAGGTTTGGGCTGGATCCTAAACTTATTTTAAAGACCTAAATTAGTTTTTTGGTTGAATTTTTTTGTGTTTACATTGTTCAGGTGCTTGCAAAATATATCCTTGTGATAATGTCCTGAACTTTGAATTTCTCTGGTTAGCAGTGAGTTTGGCTTTTAATGTAATACTTTTATTCAGTATTGTGTCCAGGTTTCCAGTTATCTTTAAATTAATTTAGTTCACAGCAGTGAACAGGAAATGAAGGCTTTAAATTAAAAGTTTATTCACAAAGTAAAGTGTGAAATATATTTACTTTCTGAGCCTTCTTTTTCATTTACAGGGTTGCATGGAGCCAGAGTTGGAACCCCATGTCTTCAGCAGTGGATTCAAAATAGGAACTCATATTGGAATGGATGCCAATGAATGTCACAACATACTTATTCTGTGTCAATTTATAGACACCAATTACCCTAATATGCTTCTTTTTGCAATGTGTTAGAAGGCCTTAATATCTTTTCAGAAAACAAATTGACCCTGAGGGGACAGGTAAATTCGATAAAATAAGGAACTGAAACCTAGAGCTATAAGGCTGTGCACCAAACTAATCTATATTCTAATAAAATAGAACTATTCTCACTTTACAAAAGCCAGGTTTTGAAGTGCATAGTTCAAGTGAATGTTGCCCTTTATCCTGGCCATGGCTTGAATAATCAACAAAGACTTTGACCTTTCTGTAAACACTGTCTTTTTGTCTTACCATTTTTTAGCAAAATTGTAGAGCAGCCTGAAACAGCAGCACTGTAAATGACGGTAAGTTCACAGTTATATTGTTAATGCTTTGTTCACAAAACTCATTTTACTAAATACTGTGAGGAAGCTATTTTGGACATACCTGTAGTGACAAATTCAAAAAATAAAAATGCTTAGCTATAGTTTAAAAAGCTTAAGAAGAAGAATTCTATACTAGGAAGAAATCAGATATTGAATCCTGCAGTGCCATCTTTACTTTTACTTGTCTAATATAAATAAACTAATTCATGTATTTTTTTCTTGGGGAAGTATTTATTGTTGTTATAGTAGAGCCCAGCCCTATGTACTGCATTAAAATCCAGAGGGTCAGCTTTCATAGGTCAGCTTGAAAGAGAGGATTACAGACTGAAATGGGTGCCTTGAGCCAAGGAAGGTTGTAACATGGATTTGATATTAGGTGCATTCTGCTAGGCTGGCAGTTACTGGTGTCTGGACAGTCAAAGCTCATAATATTTTTTTGGAATCAGGGTGTAATGTTGCATGGTCTCGTCTTACTCATAGCATAAGCCATAGCATACACATGATACATATATGATGTTAAGTTGTTGACCACAAAATGTGTGTGTACTTATTCTATCGCTTCAGTAGTAAATGCCCCTTTTCCAGTAAGAACTCAAATCAGGCTAGAATGATTTTTGTTTTGTTGCCATTATATTTTTCAAAGGGTTCAGGAACTATCAATTCAATTTATTGGTAGACGGCTTGTACAGTGTATGTAAAATTTGTGCCAACCTGTGAGAGCATTAATATGGGTAAAATAATGCCATGGCCAATTGGCCACTGATTATATGTCTTTATGCAAATGTGAAAAATGTATCTGAAGTTTTTTTTTCCACTGTATGCACTTTTCAGATACTTTACTTGTTGAATTTGTTGTGTTTGTATAATACTCACTTTTATGAAAAATTAAGTAACAAGCATCCAGGGTCATACAAAGTGCAAGCACTTATTGACAATCTACAACATGATTTGGAATCTTCTATTCACAACAAATAGGAGAACTGACCAAAGAACTTGGCATTGCCTGTGTAAATTTGTATAATGCATTAACGTAAGAAAGAAAATATTTATGAGTTTTTTTTAAATGCTGACCATTTTTGTTTATGGCTTGCTGAAATGCTAGGGTCCCATCCTTCATGTACACTACCTCTTTATAATTTCCATGCTGTCATTAGTCGAGAATTTGTGTTTTTTATTTTTATGTATAATTTTGTGTATGATTCCTCAATTGTGGTAATTGTGCTGGGTTGGGACCATGAACAGTATTTTCATGGCCAGATCTACCATCAGGATGACTTGGGTGCACACCCTGGCACCCTTCTTGCAAAAAGGTCTTATTAAATGCAGGACAAAAAATGCATAACAACAGGAAAACTGAGGAACTATTTTGAACAAGCCATATATACCTGTAATTCTTTTGAGACTAATGAGACTTACCTTATAGGTAGTCAGGAGATACCTGATGTCATCATTTTTGCAGCTTTAGCAGATCATGAGGCCCAATTCTGTAGAGTCCTATAACACTGATTTAGATGTACTATATACAACAACAAGGCCACTGTAGATAAGAGATAAGACACACCAAACAATGCCAAAACTGAAGGATCCCTTTTGCAGTCTTTCATTATATTTAGTACAGTTTTGTGACCCCAAAAACTCATCTATGTATTACCTTTTTGTCCTAAAGTGTCATAAACCTTTTAAAAATTTTCAATTGATATTAATGTGATGCTGCACTTATCAGTTTATTTGTTTCACTCATTGTAATACACTAATGACCAAAAAAGGAAGGTAACATTAAAATCTTTTCAATGATGAAAACTAAAAATAGAAATTTTAGTCATTAATGCATAGAAGTACTTGCCGACAGTAGCAGTCAACAGCCTTAATACCATTACTGCCCATCCCAAATATTAGTTTCCATCCACCTACAGTCATGATCTTATTTAGGTAGATATAAATTTTGAGCTTGTTACTGCAACAGTATGAGGAAACTACAACAAAACAGGGCCATCATCAAATTAAAAAAAATGATTAAACCACAGTCTTTTCTGTGCTGAGCAGCGTTTTTCGAGGTAAAGCTCAAAGGAAAATGAATCATACTGCTGGCATTCATGCAGACCCAGCCATGAAGCAGCCACCACAGCCAGCCAAATCCAATCAATTTTCACTTTAGTCACTTTTCAATTCAATTTTTTCTGTAAAACACTGAGTATATGAGCACATAGAGGATTAGCACCACTGCTTATGTAACACTAAAGTTACAGCACCTTACATTGTATACTAAATGTGATTAAATATAATTTTAAAATTACATGTAATAAAAGAAAGTAATGTGCTATGGCTGTACATTTCACTACGAGGGTGTAAAAATCAAGAGATTGATGGAGCCCTAGTGCTAAAGAGTTTTGTCCCTGAATGCACTGTGCAGAATAAAACTGTCCTGCAGGTAAAAATAATTGCAGACCCCTGTCTTAATGAGTTAAACGTTTAACTGACTACAACAAACGTATTAAGTTGTAGATAAACAATAAACATCACATCCCTACTTCAAATACAACAGTTTACAGGCATTTACTGATTGATGTTTCCATAATTGAGAAATAAGAAACTTTAAGAACTCTAGCCATGCCCATTGGTAGCCTATGAGGCTCCAATGTCAAAAGTCAGAGCAATCGAGAAGTGCATTAATGGTTTTCATACATTAAAAACTAAAGCAGCCAGGAAGTTTAACAAGTTGTAAAATAAGGTTTAATGGTGAGGTTTCATAATTAAAGTGGTAGAACATTTCCCTGTAAACATCAATAATCTTCATGAATTGTCTTTGTTGTCATTAAAGGTTTGTCTTGTTAATATATTGATTCTAAGTGAAATCATTCCATTACCATGGAATTTTAATGCTACATTGATTTTAGATCTTATGGTCTTTTATAGAATAGCTTCCCTGACATTTTTCTTTTCCAAGGTCTATTCTTAAAGAAACTCATTTAAACTTGTGTGCATCTTTGTCTAAACAGATGGTACCAGGAGTAGTACTTGAAGATCCACCCAGAGATCTAAAATTTGAACACCAAACGCTGTTTACCACTGATTGCATACAATTTCTTGCAGAGCTTATCACAACATTTGACAGTAAGGTGGAGAAGGTAAGTGATGGTGAAAAGAAGTATGAGAGAAGATCATGTGGAACACTGGACAACGTGGTCCACTTGAACAAATTGACTTTTTAAAGTTTTTTTTGTGTAGTTTTCTTTCCAATTAATTACACTATTATTACTTGTATGACATGTGACAAGAATTGGCAAGAGTTCATTTTGAATTCTTGTTATTCATGAAGTGTGCCTTGCTCCTGTTCTTATGGGATATGTGATATTTGAAGTCTGAAAAATTAAACATTAACAAAGGGATTAATGCCAACTGTAAATGGAAGGAGGCAATTTGCCTCATACAGGGTGAGTGTAAAAAGAGCTTTTCATACTGTTTGACAGTCTGGCAGGTTTGAAATTGTGAACTTCTGGCAGGCCATAAAAAATGAAACACAATTGCTTACAAGTGATCTATTTTAGAGATATAGCAAACAGATAAATTGCCATTCTTAAAATAACATTCTCAAACTTTCTTAATCCATCTCAGGTTTAGGTTTAGGTTTAGGTTTCTTTATTTAGTCATGTTTACACAGGAAAACATGAAATTTGCCTTCTCAGTTGCATCTAATAACAGGTAACAGACAGAATGAAATAAAACAGACAAATAGAAATAAGAAAGGTTAAGATAAGGCAGTTAGATAAAACATATTTACACCAAAAAAAAAAAAAAAGGTAACAGGATATATATCAAAACCTTAAACATTATCTCCGATATTTCTTATTGAAAAGTTGTATGGCACTAGGAAGAAAGGAGTTTCTGGAGCGATTTGTGTGGGTTTTCAAAGCAACTATCCTTCCTGATTTACTGAAGTTTAGTTCTACATGTAATGGATGTCTGTCATCAGTTGAGATGATTTCCAGTTTCTTTAGCATTGTCCTCTTGACACACACTAGTCAAATCATCTACATCAGCCCCAATACCTTTAGCTGCATACTTCGTAATCTGCTGGAGCTTTTTTGAGTTTTGGTTTGTTAGACTATTAAACCAGGCAATGAAACAGAAAGTGATCACAGACTGGATCATACTGTGATAGAAGGACAACATGAGGTCCTTGTCTACTTTAAATAGTTTGAGTTTATGGAGGAGAAATAAGCGCTGGTTGCATTTAGAAAATATTTTTTTTGTATTTGTATTCCAGTTAAGATTGTTATCTAGGTAAGTTCCTAAGTATTTATATTCATTCACTATTTCTACCTCCTCTCCCAGAACTACAATAGGTGAACATACAGATTTCTGTCTCTTAAAATCAAATATCATTTCTTTGGTCTTTTTTACATTCAGAGTGAGAGAGTTTTTATTGCACCAGTTTACCATACAGTCCACTTGATTTAGATAGTGGCTTTCATCCTCCCCAGATATGCATCCTATGATCATGGTGTCATCCGCATACTTAATAATGGAGCAGTGGTCATTGTTCTGTCTCAGGTCACTTGTGTACAGAGTAAACAGTAATGGTGATAAGACACACCCCTGTGGACTTCCTGTGTTTGAATGAATGGGTATTGAAAAAGTGTCCTGAACTTTAACTGTCTGTGAACGATTTAAAAGAAAGTTCTGAATCCATAGTGTGATGAATGGGTTTACATTTATACTGTTTAATTTCCCAACCAGTATATGAGGCTGTATAATATTGAACGCTGAAGAAAAATCCAAAAATAGTGCTCTGACATATGAACCAGGCTGATCAAGAAAGGTATAGATTTGATGTAAGATAACAAGCAGAGCATCTTCCACACTTTTGTTTGCACAATAAGCAAATTGATTGTTGTCTTGAAAAGACTTTGTCTCTGTCATTAAAATGATTTTCACCAAGTGTTCAAAGCATTTCATTGGAATAGATGTAAGTGCCACTGGTCTATAGTCATTTAAACAGCTTGGCCTAGAAACCTTAGATACAGGGGTAATGATTGATTGTTTCCACAGATTAGGTACAATACCACAGGTCAGAGACCAGTTAAAAAGCAAATGAAAAACTGGGGAGAGCTGCTTAGAGCAAGACTTTAAGAGCCGACCTGTTATGCCGTCTGGTCCCACTGCACTGTTTGTTTTGGCCTGCCGCAAGCCTTTTTCCACTTAAGTTAAACTGAACCCACTCACAGCAGAATACCTGGTGTTTTTATAAAGCATTTCCTTTATTTCTGTATTTTGGGTGCTGAAATCACTTGTTTCAAATCTGGCATAAAAGTTATTCAGTTCATCAGCTAAAAGCTTGTGGTCTTTGTCAGCTGGAAAATCCACATTCTTTTTAGGGCCCAGTCCTGTAATTGTTTTTAGTCCCTTCCAGACCTGCTTTGGATTGTTATCATTGAACCACCTCTTGATTTTTTCCCCGTACATCTTTTTATTTTGTTTAATTAACCTGTTAATCCTTTGCTGTAAAATTCGCTTATCTTCTAACTTATTTTCTTGATGTGCATGTTGATTTTGCAATAGTAATGCTTTAACCTCTTTAGTGATCCATGGCTTACTGTTTGGGTACACCTTGACAGATTTTTTCTTAATGATCATAGACTCACAGAATTGAATATATTCGCTGACAGTATAGGTGGCCTCATTCAGTGACTGTGAGGATGTCAGCAGATCCCAATTTGCACTGGAGAAGCATTCCTGCAGTTCCTCTACACTTTCCTTGCACCAGTTTTGTGTTGTTCGTATGGCTGGTTTTTCTTGTTTCAGTTTCTGTTTGTACTTCGGGAGAAGATGAACAACGACGTGGTCAGACGCACCCAGGGCTGCTCTGTGATGCGATATGTAGGCATTAGGGACATTTCCATAGCACTTGTCCAGAGTTTTGTCCCCTCTAGTGTTAATATTCACATATTGATGATAATTTGGTAATACTGACTCCATACTGCATAAATTAAAATCACCCATCACAAGCTTAAAAGAACCAGGTGATTCCAGGTTCTCAAGGTTGTAATGGGCCAGGACCTGTCTTGGCAAGGCTGGAAACAGCTCAGGACACGGCGGCAGACTATTGCAGGACCCACTATTACACATACACACCCACCCAGACCCAGTCTAAGTAACCTGCATGCCTTTGAGAGGAAAATCAGAGAACCCAGGGGGAAAGCCATACAGACACAGAGAGAACATACAGACACTGCTTGAACATGACTGGGTGTTGGATTCAAATCCAGGATGCTCAATCTGAGAAGCTGCAGTGCTAACTACTGTGCTACTTCCTTCTCCATCCATTAAATTAAATTTCAGAAATAGATATTCTTTCACCAGTACAAGTTAGTAGACTTTTCTACTAAGTAGTTAAACTAAAAGACTTAAGTATCTATCTATCTATCTATCTATCTATCTATCTATCTATCTATCTATCTATCTATCTATCTATCTATCTATCTATCTATCTATCTATCTATCTATCTATCTATCTATCTATCTATCTATCTAAAGACTCAGACTCCCCAATGGCTGAATAGGTTGTAGCTTTAGAAATACTGTATGCTTCTGTGTAACCGTCTTGTACTATGCATAAAGCATTTTACAATCGTTTTCACCATCGTAGTTGTTAAATAAGACAGTTTTCGTAGGACTTAGGAATGTGTTTGTTGATGACCATCTAACATTTGGCTAAATTTGTGTCCTAGGTTTTACTGCAGAGGGCAGCCAGAAAAATCCATTTGGATGTGTCTGGAGACCTCCCTGAATTTTCAAGTCTCACCTCGCACATCAGAGATGACAAGGAGTGGAAGATTCTTCCAGTACCTGAGAGACTGCAGAATAGACACGTAGATGTGGGAGATCTTGCACCATGTGACACTGAGCGTTTTCTTAAAGCTCTGAAGTCAGATGCTCAGGGAATACAGGTATACATAATTAGTCTTGAATTACAAATAACACTACTTGGAAAACATTAACTAAAAGCAAACAATGAATATTAGAAGGAAATTTTCAATTTACAGAGGTTCAGGCAGTGTCAGGTAAATATTCAGTATAAATGGATAAAATAACCACTAAAAGAACTATTTATGACACTTGAACCAAAACAAACTTTAAAGCTAAATTTAAAATTGAACTGTTCAGGTGAATAGAATGGAGAGGTATTTAGCTGATCCATACCGTAAAAAAAAACAGATTTATATTCTTTCTGGCCATTACAGTTTCTTAGGCTGAATTGTACAGTATTTAATTTTGCCTGTGTCATTTCAGAGTGTTGAAAACATTCCAGGTATAATAAACTGAAAGTTGTTAAAAATAATCAGGACTTTGGTTTAACTGTAAGTTTCGAATTGCATAATTTGCCTTCCATTCTGAATGTGCTTTTTCTATTATATAGTCAAGTCAACTTTATTTATAAAGCACTTTACATACAACAGCCGCTGACCAAAGTGCTCACATAGAGACATTACCTATCCTTGTAATGGGCACAATCCAAGAACCACCGCTACACAGGAAGCAAGTGATTTGCAATTCATACTCACATACATGCTGAGACTCATTCACAGTGACTTGTTAAGCCAACTACACCAACATGCACACTTTTAGAATATGAAAAGATTCAGGAATTCATGAAGTAAATCCATGCAAAATCTACACAGACAGTGAACTCAGGTTCCCAGAGTTGTGAGGCAGCTGTGCTCAACTCATTGTGCTGACCCTTTCCAAGTGACTCGTGTTGGATTAGAAATGATCTGCTGTAATTAGTGTATTCAGTAAGTGGATGAATGAATGTTTATTTATGGTGCATATAGAGTGCAGCTTATAAATACACCACAGCACAATACATGCTACTTATATTCAACTACTTTCCGTTAGCAGAGATGTGCAGTCTGTACCTCCTACATGTGTAGGTTTTACTTTGATTCCTATGCCAAAGATTTTCAGGCTAGACTGATTACAGAAACATCAAATAGATAAATTAAATTGCCATCCTTAAAATAATATTCTCAAACTTTCTAAATCCATTTCAGAGTTGTGATGGGCACACATACACACCCACCCAGACCCAGTCTAAGTAACCTGCATGAGTTTTCACATTTGTGCCATGCAATACACTAGCACCCCATCCACAGCTGGCTCTTACTTTGCACCTGATGCTTCCAAGATACAGTAGGTTATTGCTACTGTGAACATATATTAGAATAAGTTGATCCAGAAATTTGTATTATTTTTTTTTCTTTTGTAATGATGTGATTTCTAAGCATACGTTACGTTACATGCTTCTATGTCTCAAATATTTGGCCCTTATTGCTATTGTTGTATAACACTTTCATGAAGGCATGCCATTTTGTGATTTCATGTCATAATCGTATTATATATTGTAAATCTTATTTTTTGTTTTATAATGTATCTTAAATTGGTTATTTTGTCACACTTGTATGCCTCTGCCCCATTTTTGTGTCTAGTGAAACATTATGGATAAATGTGTAGCTTAAGTTATCCTCGATATTGCAAAAACACTAACTGCTGGTTTATTAGGTTGACTTTGATGATGGAAATTGTCCAACATACTCCAATCAAATTAAAGGGCTTTTTAATGTTTATAAAGCAGTCCGACATCATTTCAAAGGTAAGTATATTGTTATATGCACATCAGTGCAATGAATGTTTGCTTGCCTAATTACTCATACAGTATACACAATTTAAATAATGAGGTAAATAATCAAATAAAATCATAAGATCAACTTAAAGGTGGCAAGCAAGACTGACTGTGTGCTACACTGCATGGTGAAGCATGAATATTGATTATTATTACACTGTACTTTATAAGATGTGACCTCACCCTTATATTCAAAATGTCTGTCACAAATGCCTGATTTACTAAAAAGAGACAATAGAATTACACCATGCAACAATTTGGTGACATCTCTCTCATCGTAAAAACATTGGGAATGCATTTAATACAGCTTTTTGTTTTCCATGTAATTTCAACAGTGAGATCCTAACAGCCAGAACCAATTCATATGCAATTTTACAATTAATTCTGTTTTGGAACATGAACAAGATATATATATAAACCAAAATTTAAGCAATGCTGGATCAACTAGTGTAGCAATAATGTGGCCTGCATGGATCAGTTTGGCTAATGTAAAAATGGATAATGAATTCTAGAAGGAGAATCCAGTCGATGTTTTGCTTATGAATGTGACCCTGAAACATTACTTTATTAGACATGTAGCTCTTTAAAACAAATGTATCATGGAATGGTTGCACGAACATTAGAGGTGCTGCCTCACTTCTTCATGATACTTCTTTCAAATGTGGAGTCTTGCATACTCTTTCAAAGAGATAAGCAATGATGTGCTCTGGTTGAGTTCCAAAACTGAACTGATGTGGTTAGAAAAAGATGGCGACTTTATAAGCCAAAAGTGGAAGGGACGTCAATCTGGGTGCTGGAAACGGAAGTGACATTGAATAAGGCAGGTTTTCCTGTATTTGGCCTGCAGAGATAACAGAGGTAGGTTTAGTGCACCCCGCCACCCCCTGGCCTGGTGGGTAATTACCGCCACTTGGGCCACTTAGCTCCCTCCTAATCGCACCTGTGTGACAACGGACAATTTCCAGATGTGGAATTCAGGCTTCCCACTTCATTGTGTTCATTGTTATTAAAATATTTAATTATAAAGCTTAAAATCTTTATCAACAAAATTCTAGATGAACATAGCATTGAAAGGGGTCCAAACAATGGAGATAAGCATAACAGTTACAGTAAATACAATACTGTGTAAATACACAGGGTGGGAAACAAAAGGGGGTGCTGCACATTCATGTGGCTTGCAGGAAAAGCTTTACTCTTAAGGTATGAGCTTTCTTATCCATAAAAGTGGAAAACACAGCAAGAAAAAAGATTCATGGCTGGACTTATTTATTTATTTTTTAATGCAGGTATTATTCCTTACCAACTTACCAGAGTTAACAGTATGTTTGTCCTCTAGAAAGTAAGAGTATTAAAGTTATGGCACTTTTTTGTTAACAGTAAAATTAGCAAGCAAGGGAATTTTGATTCTCGATTGAAAGCTGGTCTATAATAGATGTGGGCAACTGTGAGCACTGATGAATTTTTCCAACACAACTGCTCACAGTACATCATGGATTTAATAGATCAGTGTTTCTTTAAGGTAGCCAATTTCACAGTAAACATTTGTACAAAGCAATCAGAAACATATTTCTATGCTCTTTTCCCAGATACACCTCACATCTCAGAAGCTCCAGTGTTAATGCTGAGACCCAGAGCTTGGAACATGGTTGAACACAACATGATGGTATACACTTTTGCTGATCTGTTTTCTGTTTTGTATGCATGTTCCAAGCTGTTATTGGTAAACATTTTGGGCTTTCTTAGGTGCAAGGAAAGGAGGTTCCAGGTCCTTTGTTTGATTATGGTCTGTTGGTGTACCACAATGGCAAACTACTATTTGAGAACAAAAGTGGTCCATTCTTTTATTTGTCTAAGGTGGGTAGAGTCCAAAGTATTTCTACAAAGTTGCAGCAAAATACACCTTTGATCAATGTGTATCATTTGTTTCATTACATCTGTGCAGCTATATCTGTGCATTACCTGTATTTCTTATTTCAGACTGAAAATGTCACTGAAGGGTAAAAATGAATGGATTCTCATAAAGATTATAATGGGAAAGTTTCAAAGCTGTAATGCTGACGTCAAACGATTACTTTGTGAGAGAACTGGCCCTAGTTTTTAGGAGATGCAAATTTTCACCTTTGTTCTTAAAACTGTACCCCCAACGTGAGAAAAAGTTACTGTTAAAACTTGAAAACTACTTTTTTAAAACAATTTTTTCCTCTTCTTTTAGCTTTTCTATGCTCATGTCAGATACACTCTTTTTGTGAACATCATTGATATTTGGTGATACTGCAGTGGATTTTTTCAGATTGTAGTTCAGTCATAAGCAAACTCTAATGGACTAATGAACTAATATGATAGCAGGCCACCCTGCTGGCTAGAGGGTTCTAATCAGCCGCTAATGTCATTTATTAGACAGGGCCTTATAGTACCTGTGGATTGGGGACAATCAAAAAAAATGCAGACTCCTATTCCATCAGCTAGGGTGTCCACAACTCAGATAAGAAGAACACACAGCAGAAAATGCCTAAAGAGTATTGTTTTCAAAATGCTCAAGGTGAGTGAGGGAGCATCGCCAGTTATAATGCACCAGTCAAACAATCAAAGAAGTTGTCACATTATGGCTAAGAGGCATAGACCATAAACATCCTGAACAATTATTAAAAATGTGAAAGCCTAAAAACACTCTTTATTGTATTTTATATTTGTATACTTGCATATTTATTTTAGGTACAATTTATTTCTTACTGTAGGTGGCATGGTTAGCACTGCAGTTCAACGGACACAGCATTCTGCATTTGAACCTGACAGCTAGTCATAGTCAGTGTGGAGTTTGCATGTGCCTCCCATGTCAGCATGGATTTTCCTCCCACGTCCCCAACTGACTTACAGTATTAATTGACAATTCTAAATTTTCCCCATAGTGAGTGTGGGAGGGCATATGTACGAGTTTAGGCACTGTGATGGAAAGGCATCCTGCATAGGGCTGTTTCTTGCTGTTTAAACAGCATTAACCCCCAATAATCCTGAATTAGATTATAAAGTTTTGAGGATACCCATTAAGTCTTTCAGTATAATATTGTTATCCATACTTTTTTTCTCTGGGTCTGAGTGTTACTCTATATCTGGATTAAGTTGGGGGATATTATTTTATCAATTAATGCTGGTAAAGTTCTACTGTAAAAGTTTTCAAAGAACATATTTTTATGCAGATAGTGAGATATATTAGTATGCTCAATCTGAAGAGCTTTTTTTGCTTTAAAATTAGAATAACTTTATTACAGTTGGTTGGCTGGCACCCTGTCCGGGGTTTGTTTCCTGCCTTGTGCCCTGTGTTGGCTGGGATTGGCTCCAGCAGACCTCCGTGACCCTGTAATTAGGATATAGCGGGTTGGATAATGGATGGATGGATGGATATTACAGTTAGTAACTATTCAGTTAGAGTTTGGAACATGGTGGAACACAACATGATGGTATACACTTTTGATGGCATAGGCTCCAGCTTCCCTGTGACCCTGCCCTGGATTTGCAGGTTGGAAAAATAGATTAAAAGATGGATGAAAAGTATCTACACAATTAAGTTTACCCTCAATGTAAATATGAATACCTTTCCTGCAAGTTGTAGGTGCTCATATTCTACACTGAATTTTATTAAATTATTGTTATTTAGTGGCTTCATTCAATCATTACTGGTTTGTCTTTGAATAACCCCCTAGAAAACCGGACACTCAATACATCAAATTTATTTGTGCTTGTGTAAGTAAAAAATAAGGCATTGTGTTTGTGATACGATGAAGAGATCTTCCAGCAGAGTAGCTTGTGTAAGTGTTTTAACCCATCTATTACAAAATGTATGCTTTTCAGATTGAAAGTCACCATGAAGCAAGACTGTGGAATGATATTTTTGCTTGGACTGAAGAAAAGGTAATGTATGTATATAGACAGGTTTTTTTTCTTCCATGTGGAACTGAAATCTGACAGGGGTGCCATGGTCAGCAAGCAACCCCTATTTGAATCCTAATAAGTGACAAGTCATTCCAGTGGAACCTCACTTGTGCTGTTTTTCTCTTTGACTAGCTGGGCTTACCATGTGGCAGTATTAAGGCCACTGTCTTAATAGAAAATGTTTTGGCTACATTTGAGATGGATGAAATACTCTATGAGCTCCGTGAACACACTCTCGGCCTAAATTGTGGAATTTGGGATTACTCTGCATCTTTTGTCAATAAGTTTGGTAAGACTGATACACTGGTCCTCTGGCTGATCACACTTTCATAAAATAAGATTAAATACATGATGAGATCTATACTGTTTGTTAGTAGTCAGTGGAGAACATCTATCTACCAGATGCAACAAACCCCGTCCTCCTGGCAATGGCTATACAGTATATACAAATATATGTCTCCAGTTGTGGTCTCATTTCTTCCAATGGTGAAAAACCCATGAGCTGTTTCAACCTCTGTAACAGATTTGTATGCTCAGCATGGACACTTGAGGACTTGAGGAACCTACTTCTTAGTTTTCTTTCTTAAGAATGTGTTATATTTCTGTGGGAAAAATGAGAAGGCACATACAATATTATGGCCACACAAGTCAATATGCCATTTTTTGTTGTCATTTGTAAGACATAGTGAACTTGGCAGGGGATAATTATATGCCTAGTCCAGAGGTGCATAGTTTTACTAAGTAATAGATGTGCATCCATTTTCCATTTATTCCATATTTGGAGTAGAGGGGACCGAAGCCTAACCTGATAGCATCTACAAAGTATAGTTTATGAAGAAGGTGCCTGCTGTTGACAGGACACACTCATGCACACACCAATGCTTCCTCGCATCAGCCCAATTTTCACCAATTAATTCATGTTTCACAAACTTAATGAGCTGATTTACTTTTTCACACATTAGAGCTATGAAAAACTCAAAAATAGCATCTTCAACCTTGAATAAAACAGAAAGTGCTGTAATGAATGATTTGTTCCCTTTGTCATACAGGTAATCTTTCAGCATTTTTGCTTCCTGACCGCAGTAAATATGTGAACATGGAGAAGCCTTTTCTGAGAAGCTACATGGAATTACTGGTACAGACATGCCATAGACGGGGCGCGTTAGCCACTGGAGGCATGGCGGCTGCAATACTTCCCAGTGACAAGGGAAGCTCCCAGTACCACAGGATACTTGAAAAGGTCACCAGGCAAGTGGACAGTCCCTCACACAGGCAGCTACTTTGTTGATTTCCTTTACATTAAGATCATTTCCAAATGTCATTAGAATAAACTGGGTCTAAGAGCCTGGTTTATATTAATCCAAGTGGGGAGTCCAAGCCTAATTTTGTTGGCTTCAGGTACGGGGCAGATGCCAACCCTGCATAGGCCAACAGTCTACCAACGCACTGGATTGGAAATTTACCTGCTTATAAATACAAATAAATTGTCAACTATAAGAAATTTTTCACCCACTAATGTAATTTGAAGAAGGTAAGCACTTAAAACAATGTAAATGACCTTAGTTTATTACTCATTTATTTACATATTTATTTTTTTTCAATTCAAGGTAGTATATTAGTAAACTCTTTTTGGGCTGCCATTCTTTGACTCAGTATGAAGTATTATAGTGTGTAGGCAGTTAGTTCTGTTAATAGTCACAATTTGGCTGCCTTCAAGTGATACTAACAAATGTAATATTATGTAAGGTTAATTTATCCTCAAATATTTATTATAAATGCACTGTTAATATTATAAACAGTAGGGAGCACTTACAAGGCCTCTACAAACCCAGAAAAGTGTAAATGTGGGCAAAGTATTGGATTGGGTGCTTAATTAACTAAAATAGCGAACAAAAGGAAAAGATAACCTGAGCAGTAATATACTGTAGTATCAAATAAACAGAAATAAACATCCTGGATATCCCACTAGGCAAAACTACATAGGACTTCTAAGCATTGTCTGTCTGTTGGGTGTTTTATATACCTGACCACATATAAATACCAATAAGCACTCCTCTCCTTCACTGACCATTGCTTTTCCTTGAGATCCTCTTGCCTTATTTACTTGTTCTGACTCACTTTGCAAATCCTGTGCCCAGAAGGGGGTTCTGGATGTCTCCAAAAAGTAACTTCTGAGGTTTTGTATGTCATGAGAAGTCCTAAGCCCAGGCAGTCCCTGTACACACACACTCCCACCATTATTAACGGGGCCAGGCAACTGCCAGTACATGACAGAAGGGTACAAAGAAGGCCCCTGCAGCACTTAATTCTGATCGTAACCTGACATCCCTCTGCAGTATATAAAATGTTGCAGCTTGAGTCTTTTCAGATTTTCTTTCTGAAATGTTGGCTTTACATCTTTCTATAAAATTAAGTTTGTTTACTTACCAATTATTGAAGAAACAATAACCCTTTTTACTTCTCTCTCTCCTAAGGTTAAAGCTTCTGGAAATCAAGGCGGGTATCGATGGGTTTCTAGTGTACGACCTTGACTTGATAAAACCACTGCAAGAGGTAATGTGTGTTCAGTAAAGATGCACCTTACCTGAGGGGTATGTAGTAATATTAATAAGGGTGAGATTTGTGCCCATACTGATCAGATAGGGGCCAAGTTTCAACTGCGTAACGTCACATGATGTTTGAATTTGAAAAAGCTCTTCATCACCAAACATCTTAATATGTAATAATAATCAGTCAGGAAGATCTTCTAACACTTGGCTTTACCTATAACCATACATTCGACCTAAAACAAATAAAATTGATCATCCTTTGTTTAGAGGCTTGGAAACAACCTTTTCAGCTTTTGTACCAATATTGACCCTACCTGTTATGAATATGTGCTAATGCCCAAGATTCATATGATGCAGAAGGAACTTTTAGACTTATGTGCTGAAGAAGATGCCACTTTTTAGGGAAGGAGGCAGTTATGGTAAGAAGACACATGTGAAGCAGCACTCTGTGATTACCAGATGATTTTTATCAAGAGTATATGAAAATAAAAATGAAACAATAGTTCATCTTGCAGTAAAGCTCATCATCTCCAATAAGAAACCAGTGCACATTTTTTGTAAGACCACATGCTTTGTAATTTTGTACTGTAAGCTTTGAAGTTCAGGAACATTACAGACTGGCCACCCTGGGTGTTGTTGAATATTAGACAGGTCTCAAAGGCAATGTGATGGAGGAGCTCCTGGACAACCAAAGACATGTTCATACATTAGTACTTCTATTTTCTGTATTGAGTTGAGCATTTCTATGCTCAGTTGAGCCAAACTCCATTTGAACCACAGTTTCAACTAATTCTTCATTAGATGTAAATTTAATGAATCACATAAGTAGGTCTGTGGCTTTCTATTACTCTAATTTTCTTATGTCACACATTTATAATATTTGATATTCTTTTTGGAAAAAGAATCTCCACAAATGTTTTGTGGACTGGAGTAGGCTATTACTTTTTGGTCCTTTCTGAAGTGCCGTTCATAAACACAAATTTGTGTAAAAATCACAAAAACAATTTGAAAAATGAAAAAGCATACCTGGGTTGCCTCTGTGTGATGGTACAGTAGTTTGCTTTAGACACATTTTCAGTATATTTTTCCTTGTTATCCAGAGTTGTGGCTGTTCTATTCATTGGGAATTTTTCAGTGAATATCCTGTCAACCAGGATTGAACGTTCTAAGACATAAAACTGTTGGGGGATAGCTTTAGTTCAAAGCTTTATGGAGTTCATCTTCATGGGCACAGGGATTCATGATAACGGAGACCCTATCATAAGGGAAGAACACGTGAATATAATTACATTCACCAATGTAGTGATTAGAGATGATATATAGTATACAGCAAGGAAAGCATTCACCAAATGAAAGAGTTGGTAGACAGGTTGATTAGAAATGCCAGGTAGATGTTGGTCTTGGGGTTAAATGAATGTGGGTGGACACTTACGAAGTGAAGATATGAAAAACAAGACAGTACAGATCTGGTTGGGGTACACTAAGAGCTGTATAGAGTAGATAGTGTGGCAAATGGCAAAAAGAAAGAGCCAGAGATAATATGTTAGAGAGGTCGATGGACAAGGCCTTATGTACTATAGGAATATGATGAAAAGATAAAAAAAAAGGGAAATCTTCAAGAAGCTGAAGCATCAGACTTTTAACTTTAGGCAGTTGTATGTTACCCTGGATGTGACTGAAAGTGTGTCTAGTGTAGGTGATGGTAAAGTCAAGTCTTTGGCAAAAGCTCAGATTACGTTTACTTCAAATGTTATTCTTTTGCTCAATGGTGATTGGTGATTATTTTGTAAGGGGATCTGCTAAGTACTGTACAAAAGCTGCCATATCAAATGAGTCCTTTCAGTCACAGGCTATGATTGAAACTGCACTGCCTGGGTAATCATCAATAACTCAAATATTGATAATTTACCACTAAACAAGAAACTGAAAAAATAATTTTCCTTTGATAAGTCATTTGGCAGCTTGAATTATGACATCTACATTTTTCTTGTTTTAATAGCACCTTCTGGTTTTATTCAGGGAGAGAGAAAGGTCTTCTCCACATGATGAGTGATGTCACATTAGTGTCATGATTGTGTTTTTCAGTGATGGGTAAATGCTGGGAAAAAGAAGTCAAATCCTATGTGAAATATGATCTCAGAATATGCAGCAATTCCCTTTATGTGTTTCAGCTTTTCCTGCAGCACACAAATGGAAAAAATCAATTAGATGTTCTGCGGGAAGATGTGTCTGTAACGCGTGCAGAGCTGCTTACCATGC